>NC_064646.1:214530434-214833464 GCF_023864345.2 Schistocerca serialis cubense | reverse complement strand
GGAGTCTTTGTTGACAAATAGGATTATAACATCAGGATCAGTTTTTAGGTGGTAGACTGTGGTTTTTTCTATAGACTTGAGGTCGTCACAGACCAAAATTACCCTTACTACTTTGTCCAGAAATGATCTTCTGCACCTTGTGTCTCGAATCTCCTACCTTCCTCCGCATATCCTCTGGCCAGCCAGAAAAGAGTGCTTCTCTTTTGACGCATTACTATGTAGAACCGAAGCAAATGAATCATGTTCTCTGCCATGCTTTCCACTACATCCCATTGTGCCCTGAAATGTGAAATATTTTCCCTGCCCTGCACGAAAGTAAGATTTTGCTATCCACTCACCCTATGCAATATCATCATTTCTCTGTTACAGTACTGGTCCCATACATTACAGCCCTGTCTCATACACCCTCCCACAACCATGAACTCCAGTCCTGTCAGAGGCATTTCTTACCTTACCAAAGGCAGGATCACCTGTAGAAGCAGCCGTGTGATCTACCAACTTGCTGCAACCACTGTGCTGCATTATATATGGACATGATTACTAAAAAGCTGTCTGTCCATATGAATGGCCACCGCCAAACTAGTAGAGAGACAGCTGGCCCAGCCAGTTGACAAGTATGCCACCCAACATGGTATTCTTGAATTTAATGACTGTGTCACAGTCTCATGCCAGCTGGATTCTTCCCACAAATAGATTTTCCAAATTGCACAGGTGGGAACACTCTGTACAACATATCCTTCATTCCAATAACCTATCTGGCCTCAATCTTCTCTAGTCCTCGTCACCATTGCCTCTGTGCACTTTGCTGCTCTCACTTTAGCCTGTTACCCTTCTCCCCCCCCCCCCCCCCCCTTCCCCAGGGCACTCCACTTCTTTCGTTCTCCCCTCCCCTCCCCTCCCCTCCCCTCCCCTCCCCTCCCCAATGCTGCACCTAGCATGCCACAATGAATATCACTGTACACTCCTGCAGACAGCACAGTAGTATCTTCCCCTACCTCTATTTTCTGTTCCTCTCCTTCTCCACCCCACGCCTCTTCTGTATCCCCAGTACCCACCTCTACCAAAATCGCTGCTCATAACAGTTGGACCTTAGCACCCTGATATGACACTAGCTGTGCACATGTGGGTGTGGGTTATGAGAGAGGAGAGGAACATCAACTTTCCTTTTATTAATTCTTGTTCTTTGATGAAGTTTCCTCTTAATGGCCTGCAAAATTATGGTTATACTTGCATACAACCTTCTGCATCACTGCCTGTTTTCCCATCTTTGTAAAAAAAATAATTTATTGTTATCATTTACGGGCTTCATGTCTCTTTCTATTGAGTCATTTACAACTTTCAGTTTATCCACTAATTCTGCAAGTTGATGAAATCTTCATTTTCATACTACTTTGAAGGACCTCTCTTAAGAAACTTGGCACTCAAGTCAAATCTGGTGAAAGATACACACATTTGTTTGAAATAAACTGTTAGATTCCAGTATTGATGATTTTTGGGAATTAATCAATTGCTACTTGAATCCTTTTATGTTTTCGCCTGATGGTTCTGCCTTATGATTCAGTTCATTGACCATTTTCATTTTGGAATCAGAAGAATGATTAGGATCAAAGAATGAAAAGGTGACAGAAATACAGAAAGGAGTCATAAATGATTTTTCAGTTTGTGTAAAGCCAAACAAGAAATAATTACATCCGATTACTTATATTTGTGAAGTTTTGAAGGAACGGTGAAGTCCATTTATAGTACTGTGGTCACCGAGGGGGCACCCTTCAACATAAACACTTTTAAGGAAAATACAAATATCACAAACTATGTTATCTTCTTCTTGTCATAATTCAAAATCCTCATGGAAGACAAATATTTTCAAACAATAAGTGACTTTCACCATACACCATGCATAATTGTTACCACCTAAAACACGGAAATATACACCATGATATGAAGCTTCCCCAAGAGGATGAAAGCCTCTTTAGGTTGCTGTTCTCTTGGAGTACCTCAAACAAAATTGAAAATTGAAACACTTTAATTTCACTTTATACACAGTGAATACTTTACTGGCCATGTCTTGTTTACAGAATGTGTTGTTCAGAAAGATTATAAGAAACCTGACCTGATAAAGTTTATCATTATTTGAAAGTGCTATTGAAAGATTGACTGTTTTCATTTATATGTATAGTTTCACACATCTATTTGAAACATTTGCTTTTCCTATGCTTTGATGTATAAGGTTGACCTAACATAGGCTCTGAACTCCAGTAGTGCACTACACTTGGAAAAACAATAACACACATCAAGATATTCATTACAATCCAGATCCACTGATTATTTTTTGCTGTTGTTTGCTGCCTCACTAAGAGTCTGATCAGATTGCCATTATTGTTTCAATTGCTCTGCATACAGATTTGTTTGTTGAACCACAAGCTGAAGATCTCAGCTGTAAATAAGAAAAGGAATTAATATTTCTGTTTTGTATTTCCTCAGTGAGCTACTGACAACTGGTCCTCCTTGAGTGTCAGCATGAAGTAAGTCAAAAGTAGTGTCATGTGACCACCCCTCTTCTGCCAACGGCTCTTGTTCACTTATCATACCATCACTAAAGGTCTCAATGTCCATAGCAAATGCACTGTTTACACTATTATTGTTATGAGGCTGTGGAACCAAACACAGCTCAGGATGCTGCACAATGTCTGAAACAAAATCATCTGTATCTTCATCAATTTCTATTTCAAAATCCTTAGGATCACTAGGTAGTGAAAATAGCAACTCCAGTGCTTCTTCTGGCATGTATTTCTTTGTATAAAATTGCTTCTTTGCTATTTTTGCTACAAAAGGTAATGAATGATTGTGATATGAACAATAAAAGGTAAACCAATTTTCTAAATATACATGTTACCAATATTTAAGTTACCTTACCACAGTGTGGAAACAATCCTAGAAACTTTATCATGCAATAGAGAAATAAGCTTATACGAGTCACACTAGCATATACTGTAAAAATGAAGCAATGTGTTCAGACTTCACAAGTTAGAGACAGCAGTAAGGATTTCATAACAAAGGGACTCTTACAAGACGTCAGACACATCCATAGGTGGTAGGACATATTCCCTAGAATGTAGCAAAACCACTAAGGTGATGGTAAGAAAATTCCTTTGGGCCATGGCGTCTGAAAGGTCCAAAAGCCATTTCACAACTGTTCAGGAAAATTACACTATATAAAGTTCTAGTAAGGCCAGTGTTAACATACAGTGCTGGGGCAAATTCTTGGGCCAATGTAAGAATATAGTGTCTGGACAAGGAGATTCAAGTATGAGTGATATAATCTATATTGTCACGAATAAGAAGGTGTAATTAGATGAATCACGAACACTGACTTCACTTACAAAGGTTTATTTAGCACTTGCACATAGAAGAGTGCGGATCGAACTGCCTCCAGCCAGAACACATACGGTATATACACAGTTACAGAACATTCCAGTACAATGATTTTTGGATACTCCTAGAATATACTCGAACCGAATATAGAAATTAAAATTTTACAGTTCAGGTGAGTTTTGAACTCACAACCCTCCCTGCAATAGTCTAGTATGATAACCACTATACCATGGTGACTATGCTATTCAGCTTCTTATGCGACAGTGTTCCCTCCTTAAGAGAAGAGCATCTCAGTGTTACATCCTCCTAGACTTGGAACGACTCATCGGTCCTGCATACTCCGACTCCCGATGACTGATATTCTCCCTGGCGGTGTTCTTCTTAGAACATCCTTTGCCGCTATGCTCTTTGGGTTGCAGGATTCTTATAGGGCTTCATTCGAAGGACATGGACTGTATCTCTGATCTTTCGTCATCTTGTGTTGGGATCAAAATCTTCAACTTCATAAGTAACACAAGACAACTGTTTTACAACCCTATAACAGCCAAAGTAGTGCCTGAGGAGCTTCTCAGAGAGACCAACCTTCCAAACGGGAGTGAAGATCCAGATGATGTTACCAGGCTGGTAGACAACAGGGCGGTGGCTCGCGTCATACCTTCAGCGATTGTTTTCTTGAGCCTGCAGCATGTGGAGTTGAGCTAACTGCCAAGCTTCCTCAGCTCTGGTTAACACCTGGCCAATGTAGTTGTCGTCCACGTCTCAGGATGTAATGGAAACACAGTGTCCATCGTAGTCGCCTCACGCCCATGCACCAGGATAATGGCGTAAATACTGTGGTGTCTTGTTTGGCGGTGTTGTAGGCAAACATCACGGAAGATAGCACCTCATCCCAGTTGCTGCGTTCAACATTGATAGCATGTTGGCCAAGGTCTTATTAAGGTGCTCAGTAAGCCCATTAGTTTGCGGGTGGTTGTCAGTCGTCATGTGATGAGTAATGTTGCACCGACAGTTTCTCTGTCACAAGATTCGATTGAAAAACTTTCCTTTGGTCCATAATTAACCACCGTGGGGCACCGTGTTTTAATACAATGTCTTCCACGATGAATTTGGCTACCTCGAATGCTTCGGCTGTTCTCACAACTTTTGTAATGGCATAGCATGTCAGATAATCAGATAATCAGTGAAAACAATAATCCATCTATTGCCACTAGCAGACATTGGAAATCATCCGAGGAGGTCAATCCCAACATGCTGGAAAGGTGTTTCAGCTGGGGGAATTGGTATGATTCAGCCAGTTGGTTTCTGAGAAACTGCCTTTCTCCTCTGGCACTTTCGACAGTGCGACACATAGTGATGGACACACCTAAATAAACCTGGCCAGAAAAATCTCTTATGGATCCTATCGTACATCTTAATAAATCGTAAATGTCCAGCCTCAGGCGTGTCATGGGATTTCTGTAGAACATCTAAGCGCATGTGTTTAGGAATCACTGGTAGCCACCTCTTTCCAAACGGATCAAAGTTTTTCTTGCAAAGTAATCCATTAACTACCTTAAATTGTCCTTTCACATCCTCAGAGAGATCCTCGAGTGCAGCGAGACAGTCACTATCTTCATCAGTGTCTTGATGGTCTTGCACAGGGTTTCTTGAGAGATAGTCGGCATCTTGGTGTTTTCTTCCACTTTTGTACTGTTGAAGATGTAGTGCCCACCTGGTGAGTTGTCCTGTTGGATCCTTAAGGCCTGTCAACCAACAAAGTGAATGATGGTCTGTAACAACTGTGAATGGTCTTCCATAGAGATATTGCCGAAATTTGCACTTGGCCCAGATCACAGCAAGACATTCTCTTTCTGTAGTTAAGTAGTTTCTCTTGGCTTTTGTAAGTGTCCTGGAAACATAGGCTATAACCTTCTATTTTCCATCCGAAATTTGCACCAGAACAGCACTGGTTCCATACCCACTGGCATCTGTGTGTAGTTCTGTAGGTGCTCTCTCATCATACAGACCAAGTACAGGGTCAGTCGTCAGAGCTCTTCACAGCACATCGAAAGAAAAATAAATTTAGCATCAGCTTTAAACAACTCTTGCAGCGATGATGACCTACGTTGTCCTGCGCGCACATCTTCTTGTTCATCTTAGTCGTCCCGTAGTTGGCATCGGCTAAGATCGGTCTGCTGTCTTCTGGCATGGGCATCATCAAATATATGCTGCCTTTCTCGACAACAGTGCACCACATGTTCCGGTTGTCCACAGTGGAAACATACTGGTTGGTTATCCTGCATCCTCCAGATGTCAGTCTTCCGTGATGCCCTCATGCGGCATTGTAGGAAAGTAACTTTGCCTGGGTCTTGACTTTTTCACTGTTTTTAAGGGAAATCAAGGACGAGAGATTGGATTCAATGTCTGTTCCACTTCTTCCCTTATGACCTCTTGAAGCATCTTGGTTTTTTGCCCGCCGTGCAGTCCAAGTGCCTTCTGAACTTCCTCTCTCACTATCTGACTAAGAACACTTGTGAAATCAGTTCCTTCCTCCATCACAGACATCGATACGATGTTTGGAAGCTGTTCAAACTTCTTGCATGTAATTCTTTTTTGATGCATTGTCCCAATATACTGGCACCATTTTATGAAGTTGTCTGCTATCGAAACCACCTCCAGGAGTAGGGCTTGATTCATATCCTCAGCAACACCCTTCATGAGATGTGCAACCTTATCCTTCTCCTTCATTCTAGGATCCACTATTTTATACGGCTCCAAGATGTCTTGAATGTAGGATGCTGTAGTTTCTCCTGGACGCTGTGCCCTGCACATTAATTTATCTTCAGCCTTGCACTCGTGTCGTTGTGTGTCGCCGAAATACTTGTGCAGTTCCACCTGGAATACTTCCCAGCTTGTGAACTTCTCCTTATTGTTCTCATACCATTGCTTGGCAGTGCCCTCCAAGTAGAAAAATACATTATCCATACACACTGTATCATCCCATTTGTTAAATTTGGCTATACGCTCATATGCCTTCAGCCACTTGTTTGGATCTTTGCCATTGTCACCAGAGAACCTGGAAGGATGTCTCGTGGTGGAACACAGTTGCTGTCATCGTAACGTCCTCTTTTTCTTCTGTCTCTGATAGACTGTGATCTGTTGATTATGGCTCGAACTCGGGTTTCTCGCCTCGTAAACGGCGGCTCTGTCATGACCTGATGGGAGCCACTGTGTCGTCGATAATGTGCGCTATTACAAGTTCCAATACCCAGTGTCTCCACCAGAATAATGTCATGTAGAAGAAGGTGTAATTAGATGAATGAAAAACACTAACTTCACTTAATGAATGTTTATTCAGCACTTGCACATACAAGAGCTCAGAGCAAATGCCTCTGGCCAGAACACATACGGTGTATATACAGTTACAGAGCATTCTAGTACAATGATTCTTGACATTTGTGGATACTTCTAGAATGTACTCGAACTGAATAAATAAATTAAAATCTTGCAGTTCAGGTGAGTTTTGAACTCACGACCCTCCATGCAACAGTCCAGTATCATAACCAGTACACCACAATGACTGTGCTACTCAGCTTCTTCTGCGACAATATAATGAACAAGGCACTATCATTTATATTAAAAGTGTGGCATGGGCAGAACATTTACTGAGAGCTAATGACAGAATGATTAATAAGATATTCAATGCCATGCCTGAAGGAACTACGAAAGTTGGAAGACCAAAACTAAGGTTGGAGGGAGGTGAGAGGGAGGACATCAGGAAAATTTGAATTCAGAATTGTAGTCCAGCACTAAACAGGAAAGAATAGATTAATCTTCTGTGAAAGGCTAAGGGTCACAAAGGGCTGTCATAAGAAATGTGTCATTAAAATTAAATATGATGGAAAAATAGTCATGTTTATTTGATTCAAACTGATTCCATTATTGAAACTTCCTGGCAGATTAAAACTGTGTGCCGGACCGAGACTCGAACTCGGGACCTTCGCCTTTCGCAGGCAAGCACTCTACCAACTGAGCAACCCAAGCATGACTCACACCCCGTCCTCACAGCTTTACTTCTTCCAGTACCTCGTCTCCTACCTTCCAAACTTTACAGAAGCTCTCCTGGTTCACGAACCAGGAGAGCTTCTGTAAAGTTTGGAAGGTAGGAGACGAGGTACTGGAAGAAGTAAAGCTGTGAGGACGGGGTGTGAGTCGTGCTTGGGTTGCTCAGTTGGTAGAGTGCTTGCCTGCGAAAGGCGAAGGTCCCGAGTTCGAGTCTCGGTCCGGCACACAGTTTTAATCTGCCAGGAAGTTTCATATCAGCGCACACTCCGCTGCAGAGTGAAAATCTCATTCTGGAAACATGCCCCTGGCTGTGGCTAAGCCATGTCTCCGCAATATCCTTTCTTTCAGGAGTCCTAGTTCTGCAAGGTTCGCAGGAGAGCTTCTGTAAAGTTTGGAAGGTTACAGACGAGGTACTGGCAGAAGTAAAGCTGTGAGGACGGGGCGTGAATTGTGCTTGGGTAGCTCAGTTGGTAGAGCGCTTGCCTGCAAAAGGCAAAGGTCCCTAGTTCGAGTCTCGGTCCGGCACGCAGTTTTAATCTGCCAGGAAGTTTAATATCAGCGCACACTCCACTGCAGAGTGAAAATCTCATTCTGATTCCGTTATTGATTATTTCTAGCATTTGATCACTTCCTATTTAAATCCTTTTGTATTTGCATCTTATGGTTCCACTTCATGATTAAGTGTACTGACCATTTTCATTTTTGAATCAAAAAATTAATTAGGTTAAAAAATGCAGAGGTGACAGATTATACAGACAGGTACCACACATGATTTTTCAGTTTGTGTAAAGCCAAAAGAGAGATAATCACATCCGAGAACTGTATGTTTATATTGCTTTGAAGGAAGCTGAAATCCATATATGATGATGTGACTTACCAAATGGAAGTGCTGGCAGGTCGACAGACACACAAACATACACACACAATTCAAGCTTTCGCAACAAACTGTTGCCTCATCAGGAAAGAGGGAAGGAGAGGGAAAGACGAAAGGAAGTGGGTTTTAGGGAGAGGGTAAGGAGTCATTCCAATCCCGGGAGCGGATATGTGTGTGTGTGCGCGAGTGTATACCCGTCCTTTTTTCCCCCTAAGGTAAGTCTTCCCGCTCCCGGGATTGGAATGACTCCTTACCCTCTCCCTTAAAACCCACTTCCTTTCGTCTTTCCCTCTCCTTCCCTCTTTCCTGATGAGGCAACAGTTTGTTGCGAAAGCTTGAATTGTGTGTGTATGTTTGTGTTTGTTTGTGTGTCTGTCGACCTGCCAGCACTTTCATTTGGTAAGTCACATCATCTTTGTTTTTAGATATATTTTTCCTACGTGGAATGTTTCCCTCTATTTTTATATACACACACCTGTGGTTGCGTAGTAGGTAGAGAACTACCCTTCAACGAAACTAATGTTAAGGAAAACACACGTCACAATCTGCATTCTCATCTTGTTATCATAATTCAAAATCATCATTGAACACAAATATTTTCAAGCGATAATTGAAGTTAGCCCCTGGTACTCCACAAGATGAAACTTAACCAAGACAGATGACATTTAACAAATCTCTATAGCTCTTTGTATGTTCCTGTTTTCTCAAACAAAACTGAAAATTCAAGGCATTCCAATTGTTTCTTGACATTTACATACCGTATTCCATTTCAAAATTCATTACTATTGATTCAGGACCAAGTATTTCAAATTTTTTGAAAAGATTGTTATACTGAACCTGTACTTCTACACCAAATTTCCTGCCCCAAAAACACTACTGAGAATGAGGTCATACATGTGATTTCTGGAAGGTAAATTGAAGATATATTTTCAATAAAAAGTTTTTCAGTCAAAACATACTGTAACCTACTCTCTTACTCCTCTCATATTTTATGTTAATTTGACTTTTTACCTTCATAGTATTAAACCAAACACATTGGTTTGCTAAGAGAGTAAAAAAGGTGGTTGAAACCCTAACCCTACCATACACAAATAGCCTGTATTGGGAAATGGTAGTCTATTAGGGAATGGAAATTGTGATTGGCTGACCTACCTTTTTGCATCTTCAAAGTCCTTCCACACGTCCTCCATCACCTATCAAACTTACCTGCATGACAGATACCAGCATGTTGCACACCAGCATATGAACTCTGAGAATGAATGTGCTATGAAAATAAGTCTGGGTAAGTTGGCACACCCATAAATGTATCACAGACAAATCTGGTAAAAACCTAACATATTTTGTAGGTGTATATTTGTTACAGTAGCTGCAAAAAGTTAAAACACTTTGATCAGAATTCACAGTACTATTACAAATTTTAAGTTTGGATCTTGGAATGTTCAGAGCCTGTATAGACCAGGAACCATCCAGACTATGGTCTCAGAAATTAACCGATATAAAAAGGGACCTGGTGATGGTACAAGAGACAAGATGGCTAGGAAAAGGAACTCACAAAGAGGATGAATACACACTATTTTACAGCAGATGTGTAGATAAACACGAATTCGGCACTGGTTTTGTAATACACAACAAAGCAGCGAATTTGGTGAATGAATTCAAAGCTGTTAACATGAGAATATCCTACATAGTACTCAGAAACCAAGTGTCAGACATCACATTCATCAATGTTCGTGCCCAACTGAGGATAAAACAGATGAGGAAAAGGAAGAGTTCTATGGCCGATTAGAACAAACAATTGAGATCACACCAACTAGAAATATCATGATAGTGCTGGGAGATTTCAATGGAAAAGCAGGAAAAGAATTATTCTACATACCAACTATAGGAAGGCACAGTTTGCATGAGACCAATGAGAATGGTCAGAGGATGATCAACTTAGCTATCTCGAAGAACCAGAGAGTAAGTTCGACTTACTTCAAACACAAGAGAATACATAAGGGAACGTGGTGTTCACCGGATGGAAGAACCACCGACCAGATAGATCACATCTTGGTGGACCAGCACTATAACTATACAGTCATGGACGTCAGGTTGTATAGAGGAGCCGACCGTGCATCAGACCACTTCCTCACTGTGTGCAGGCTTAAACTCAAGTTCACCTACATGCATAAGAAGGGGACACTAGAACCTGCTTTGAATGTTGAGTAACTATGAGAAAGTGCCATTAAAGAACAATATGCTATAGAACTCAAAAACCATTTTGAGGTCATAGAGACCCTAGAACCAAGAGGGAACGTGGAGGAAAGGTGGAAAGAAATACAGTATGGGGTACTAAGTGTAGCGGAGGATATATTGGGAAGAAAGAAGATAATGAAGAAGAGGAAATAGTTCGAGACATGCCAGAAGGCTGCAGAAAAGAGAAGGAAGATTAGAGAGAAGTGGCTAGCTGACAGGGAGAATGAGCAGTAAAGGGAACATTTTATCAACATCAGAAGGGAGACAAAGTGAATCCTAAGAGCAGAGAAGAGAATATATCTAACCAATTTGCTAGAACAAGTTGAGGCAGAGAGCCAAAACAAGAACTCAAGGCAATTCTTCCAATACATAAAAAATCAGAAACATGGATTTCAGAGCCCAACTTTTTTCATTAGAGATACGAATGGCAACTTGATAAATGACACGGAAAGAATTGTAGAAAGATGGAAAGAATACTTCTCAGAACTGTTGAATCGCCCAGATCAAGATGGGATATTAACTGCAGACACTACGGAGGAAAGGAAAGATGAAGAAGAATGGGAAGTTAGTGAAGAGGATGTGAAAATCGCAATCGAAGGACTCAGAAAGCCCCAGGGGAGGACAGAATAACATCAGAATTAATCAATGAGGGAGGTGAGGGCTTACACTTAGATATATATAAACTGATACAGTTGATATGGGAGAAGGAGACACTGCCGGAAGAATGGAAATTGGCTATAATATGCCCAATATACAAGAAGGGAAGCAAAATGGAATGTGGTAACTACAGAGGAATCAGCTTGTTGAATGTAACGTTCAAGGTGCTGTCCATCATTATTCTCAGAAAATTGCAACCATTCATAGAGAAAAGCATACAAGAGTACCAAGCTGGCTTTCGACCAAACTGATTGACAATAGATCACATTTTCACACTAAGACAATTGTTTGAAAAACATTGGGAATTGGTAAAGATATCTACAGCTTGTTCATCGATTTTCAACGTGCATATGACAGCATCCACAGGAATAGCCTATACAATGAAATGCAGGACTTCAGAATCCCTGAGAAGCTAGAGAGAATGGTGCAAGCCTATATGGAAGGGTCAAAGACAGCAGTACGTTTTCGAGGAGCCACGCCAGAAACATTTGGGATTGAGACAGACCTCAGACAAGGGGATGCTCTCTCATGTGTTCAGTTCAATGTCATCTTAGAGAAAGTAATAAGAGTGTAGGCAACAGGAGTGCGCTGGAATAGAGATGGATGGTAACTTCAATTGTCTCGCATATGCAGATGACATAGTACTATTAAGTGGCTCAAAGCACGCGTTGAAAGAAATGTACCATAAAATGGACAATTATGCACAGAAGGTAGGGCCCAAAGCGAATTGAGACAAAACAGAGTTCATGCAATTAGGAAGAAGACAAGAGCAGGTAGAATTTCTTGAGACAGATGGCAAAGGTTCAAGAGAGTAGACCAGTTCAGATACTTGGGATCTTGGTTTACCATGGAAAACAACATAAAAATGGACATCAAGGAAAGAATAGCAGTGGGGATGAAATGCATGCATTCCCTTGGAGAGACGCTTGGCTCTAAATCGATCTCAGTGACACTAAGATGAAAATCTACAACAGCAGTAATGTACAGCTCAGAAACATGGAGCATGACTAAGCGAGAAAGGGAAAAACTATTAATATCTGAAAGAAGAGTAACGAGGAAGATATGGGGACCAGTTTTAGATAATGGAGAATGGAGGTGGAGGAAAAACGAGGAAATCTACCTTCTGATGCGACAACCAACTATCCTACAGAAGCTAAAGAGCAAAAGAATACAATAGGTGGGCCATGTAGCCCATATGCCAGATGGAAGACAGGCAAAGATAGCACTAGCGGGGAAACCAAACACCCCATTGGACGACCAAGGCAGCGCTGGATGGACGACCTGACGAAGGATGTAGCATAAATTTTTAGACAATATGGTTGTATGGAGATGAACAGCGATTATTTTACTTATAATCAGTTATTCAAAATGACATTATTTATTTTGCCGCCAACAGTTTCAACCCGCAATGGGTTCATCTTCAGGGCAATTTACACCATTTGTTCGCTCGCTGGAGTCATCACCCTGCCTGTGTACAGTTGGTAACTGCAACAGAATCCTCTGCCTGTCGCTACCAGATGGTCATCAGCGATGATAAAGTCTCAGCATTGAGGCAGTAAACATTGTAATAGTAAGAGCACCCAACTTGATAGTAATGGCATCGTGACTGCCATAAGCTGTGCGCACGTCTGACATTGTCTAAAGTAGTGAATTTGGTGCAAATCAATAAATATCCCACAAACAAATTCATTTCCTATGTGACTCGACTTTTTGATACATTATTTACGTAATGTGCACAAGGACATGCGTATTTTGCTGTAACTGTGAAGCTGTCTCTCACATGTTGTCTGGCCGCTTCAGGTTCCAGCCACATTCTCTTGAGCAATGGTGCATACTCCCCCCTATTGCCAGTCATGGACGACGTTGGCATCACATCTTCACTGTCGATGTTTTTTATATTAGAATAACTTCCATCAATAGCTTCATGTGATATGTTTGCAGAATGATATCTGCCATAATTTTGCCTAACTCCTCACTTATTGCAATTCATAACAGTATCATGTCCTATTTTTCCTCTATTTATTTATTTATTTATTTAAAAAAAAAAAAAAAGACGCTTGACACCTCCGCCTTGTCAGAAAGAAAGTGTGTCCACTGCTGCAAGCTGTGCAGTATCTCTGCTTAGGACACAGTTTGTGTCCATCCGCTAACCTTCAAAACTTTCCCAGTGTGTTTCTCATTCTTGTCACCTGCATCCCATTAAATTTTGTTTTCGTGGCCATTTCTGCAACACTCCGTCACAATGGCAGATCTCACTCGCTTCTGGCACTCAAGAATTTAGATGAATCAGCCGAATTAAAACTTGAATCTCTCATGATTTGCTACTCGGATCATATTGTGGTTTTGACCACAACTATTCTGATAAAATTCTCTGTACAGCTAGATACACACATAATTACTCAGTTCTTTCTTTCATTATTTTAATTTATCCAGTTATTGATGAGGAGTATGATGAGTGTGGACAATGGACAGACATAACACTACCATATCTAAGTAGGCTTCACTAAAAGTTCACGTATTAGATTCTGGTGTGTCCAAAACCATTGCTTCAACATAAGAGTGAAGACCTCATTGAGGATTTTATACACAACTGCAGTATGCTCCTTTCCAGCTGCAGATCGCAATGTGTGCACTCCAAGAAGTTTCTGTTGGCTGCACAATCTTTGGTATATTGACATAGCACCTTGATTGTAGCTATTAAAATGCAAACTGCTCTCCTGTCACTGATCATTCATTTACCAAAGGCAGCTGTAAGCTAGGGAGTTATTAGTGACTGACGTCCTCTTCTCTTTTTTACTTGGGACAACGGAATTTCAGAGACAGTTCCTGGAGCTTCATTGAGAACAAGTAACTCCAGTTCAGCGCTACTGGAACTCAGCATCACCAGTTGAGCAAAGGGGTCAGAGAAAACTATAAGAAAGGTCTGACAATGTCTTATCAAACTACTGAGACATGAGTAAAATTAACAGCATTGATTGAGTAGTGAATTATTCTTTTATTTATTTTCATATGCATTTATAGCATTGTATTATAAATTCATAAATGATGTTCTTACCAAATTGTTGAATTTCGTATTTGCTTCAAATTTACTTCTTTCTAGCTGCCTCTGCTCACTGAAATTCTCATCTCTCTTTCTCAAATAGCTAGTGATCAATTGTTACAACTATTGGTTGACAAAAACTATTTTTTTTCAGTAGTAATTATATTTAAAGTATTACCACGTGCTATGTCAAGAATAATATAATGTATTTGAACAAAACAAGTTTATTATTATTATTTGTTTTCCATTTATCTTCATCAGATGACCTTCCAGCATGTTTTTGTTGTTGCCCCCATTGTTGATGCATAGCTTCTAACTTTACTTCACAGTCTCCCCCATTCCGCTGTCACAATTTGTGCTTTTTTCTCAATAACTCGACATTTGCCACACATCTAGTTTGGTACTTTGACACACAATTAGCTTATATACCTATAAAATGAAAGACTACTGGGATGAACTGGGTTGCATTGTAAAAGAGGAATGGCTCAGCTCACTCTGTCTTCTCTCTACCTGCCTTGGTGTCACTGTCATCATGTTGCCCAAAACAAGTCATCTGTGGCATGAGAATGCTTTTATTTAAGGATACTTATGTAAACAAACTACCTTTACTGGGTAATTAATGAATTTCTCTTGCAGAAGTAATATTTTGCAAAGTTGATTTTATTTTTTCAGACTTTCCAATTTTGAAGGCCTACCCCTTCTCCTTATCCTATTGAGCCCAAATTTCACGCATCTCATTTTTACATGGAATGGAACGAAACTGGAGGAAGACCAAAAAAATTTATTTCATTGCTGATATCCAATTCTGCTCTGAGCACTTTTGTGGGATTTTTGGGACATGCTCCTTACCACCCATGTCATAGGTGTTACAAACATTCAACAAATTTGAATGATTTTTCATTGGTGATAAATAACATAAAACAAAGAACTTAATTGTAGCAGAGTTTCTCTGGTGTTTCAGCAGATCTTTGCTTTGTGTAGATAGTAAGCCAAAACAAATACTATTTATCACATGCTACATGTAATGTCTGGTGTCACCAAAAAATGTTGGTATCTTTCTTGAAACAAACAAATGTTTTTAAAATGAAATTATACTAGTGTAACATTCAGTATAACAGGATGCGCTCTAGCACTTATCATACTTATACACATTTGTTTGCCACATCTTCCTTGCTCGCCTTGTCCCCTCTTGAGTGCCAACTTCTGCCACACTGTCTACCTTTCTGCTGTAATGGAACAGTGCTTCTGGGTACTGGCTAATCTTAATGATTGTTTGGTTCTGTTAACATGGGTACATAGTGTTGGATGATGACCACAAGTAAGTCTTTGTTATCACTGAAGGAGGAGATGCATCAACATTTCATATAAGTATGTATTTTTCAATATACGAAGACACCTAAATATTCCTTTGCATATGAATATGGCTTCCTAATCTGATGACTGTATGGCTCTCCTTCTGTAAGAGATATGAATTTTTAATCTAATTTTGAATGAAATTGATATTTGCAGTATTGGTACAAGGAAAACCATTTTTATCAGTAGCTCAAAATGAAATACACATTGGTCAAACATCCATTAGATGTATGTAATGCATTTGAATCAATATATTCAGACTCTGATGTACTATTCCAGTATCGTGTAGTCACATCTAACTGTCAGAAGTTCTGTAATCTTCCTTAGATGTGATCATCTACAGCTTTCCCACCTGTTTTTTCAACTGGTCAAATGATGTTTCATGTAATGCCAATAGAACTAGATGCATATGACATGACCAACCTTTAGTAACACACAGTTGGACAATGGTTGTTGGGACATTGTATGGTTTGCAATGGAAACTTCGGCCCAGTTTCTATCTTAGGGTTTATTACATACAAACTTAATATTTTGTCCTTCTATATGAAGTATTTAAAATTTGCAGAGGCTGAAATAACAGTTCTTTGGTGCAAGTGATTTGCTGTAAATTACTTCATCAACAGAAGTTTATAAATTGTATTGCATTTAATCAACCCCAAATAGCTTTCACTGCAGTGGCATGAATCAGTATGCACTTAGTGCTATGAAAAGGTCTCAGTTGAAGATAAGTCTGCCTAATCTGTCATAGAGTGGCAGCAAGAGAAAACATATGTGACAGTTAAAGAAATATGCAAGTTTTCAGAGGCAGTGGCTCCTTTTTCCGTCAGTTAGTTACATGTTCCATGGATCATTTTGCACAACAGACCATAAATATGTGGAATGAATTATTTTACATTCACATCACAAATTAGTTTGTTCATATGCTGAAAGTGAAGGGGAAGGAAGAGGGACGAAGGAAAATGGCTGGCGAGGCTTAGGAACTGGAGAGAGTCCGGAAAAGTCACCCAGAACCCCGGGCCATAGGAGGCTTAGCAGATGAAATGAGAAGGAAAGACTGATTGTTGGGGGACTGCACTAGATGAGATTTGAAAATCTGAGAGCTTAAAGGTGGAAGATGGGTAATAAGAAGGACAGAGATTACTGACGAAACATCATGCAAGACTTAATAAGAGCAGAAAGCTAAGTGCATAATGTGAGGTACAAATTTGGGGGGGGGGGGGGGGGTCAGGCAAAAATAGATACATCAGTCAATAAAAGATATAGAAAACTAACAGGAAGTGAAGAAAAGAATAGTACTGATATGCTGAGACCGAATAAATTATAGTAAATTGAGCCCTGGTGGGTGGCGAGAACCAAGGACATGTTGTAATGCCAGTCCCCCACCTGTGGAGTTCTGACAAACTGGTGTCTGGGGGGAAACAGGCACCAAGGTTATGACTGCCATGTTGTAGAACATGCTCTGCAAAAGGATATTGTGTGTTGCCAGTACAGACCCCCCCCATGTCCATTCATCCTAATTGATTACTTGGTGGTAGTCGTATCAGTGTAAAAGGCCAAACAGTGTTTATATAATAGTTGGTACACAACATGTTTCACAGGTGGCTCTGCCTTGGATAGTACATGTTTGGGCAGTTGCAGGGCTGATACATGTATGATAGTAGCCACAGGGTGGGGAAAAGGGTGCAGGAGCAATATACGGTCTTACCTGGATGCTGCACAAGTTGGGAGGGGAAGTGTTGACTAGCTATTTATATGTGGGGGCAAAATGTTGTACATAATGGATCTCATTTCAGGGCACGATTTTACTAAGTCTTCGGCTTGTTGAAGTAACTGATAGGTTTAATGTGGACGGAAGTGTGTAGCCGGCCTTCGGTGAGGTACAGATCAACATCCAGGAGTGACATAGGATTCGTAACAGGACCATGTGATATTTAATTGGAAACATGCATTTAGTGATTACAAAAATTTTAACAGGTCACCTTCCCCACGAGTCCTTATGACATCTAAACCAAACCAGGGGCCGAAGGCTCATGGATCCCAGATAAGCCCCCTTCAACAGGCCCTTGAAAAGTTGGCGTAGGAAGGAGCCATCCTCATTCCCATGGTCACACTACTGACCTGTTTGTATGTCTGACATTCGCCTTACAGCTACCTCTTAAAAAGTTCTAGCTTACACAGCCAAAGGTTTCTTAATTCCATGTTGTCCCGGATATGTACCACGTAGATCTATTCTGATGTAGACTTTCCATCACAATTAATTACACTTCTTTCCTCTACGAAAGAATGCCAATACCATCTTTACTACACAAGACATCTACAGTATCCTATAGTATTCCTTCATTAACACCGCGGTGGAGCGATAAGATACGATTATAATTGAATTCTATGTTGAAATGACGTTTTTTTTTTTTTTGTAATTGCTGACATATCTAGTCGCATGAATGTGCAGTCACGCGGTCTAAAACAAGATTGTTTCGAAAGTAATCTCTGGCATAACTGACGCGTGTCAAGAAGCGTTTCAGCGATCTTCCGTAGAATGCAAGCATACAAAAAATTAGCTTTACCGATGTAATTTATATGTTTTGTGGATTTTCACGGTTACGGGCGTTTGTGTCTCACGTAATCGTAAACTAAGGATGCATGTCTATGCGCTCTTGCAGAACTACCAAGTTTACATTCAACGATTCGGTCCACTAGGAACTGTCACACATACCTCAGGCAACAGCTGATGCTTCCAAAGATCTTACGCAAAGTTTGTCAGTACTTAGTAGTATTTTGCTTCTTGAAAGGTTGCTTTCTGAAGACTGTAGTAGTATTTTTATGAAAATTGTCTTATACTCGATTATTACGAAGTTGCTAGTGTTTATAGCTGAGAGTCACGAAATAATGCGCTATTTCATGAATCAGCTGTGGTTGTAGAAGTGTCATAACTTCATTCCAAACTGTATAGTATATGTTGTTGGAAATGTTGATGTAGGTAGCGGGTCCTGGTGCGAAGAGTGAAATACACATGTTCTAAATAGTTTACCGATGGATTTTTCTGGTGATCCAACAGGCAGCGAAAATACTGCCTTTGAGATAGATGAACAGTTGCGCAAACTGACAGTTAATAGTGACAATAGCTTTACATTTACCGAAACTCAGACACGCGAAGTGCTGCACGTAACACACAATGAAATCGTTTCAGAGTGCTTCAGTGATGCTCTTTCAGAACAGGCAGATACTGTTGACGGCGCCAATTTCAGTACATTGTCAACATGGGAATGCGTACCTCCTGAGTCGAAGAATCTGGACAGAGTTGTGGACGTTCTTTCGCCGGAAGAAGTTAGGTGGTTTTATAAAAGTGAAACTGAAAAGCGATGGTTAGAGTTTAGTGGATATGATTCTTTGCGAATAGAATATAAATATCAGGATGTGTTTCATAAGTGGCATAGTGCTCATTACCCAGAAGACAAGGAAAATGAGACGGAAGAGTCCAACGATACCGGTTGTGCCTTATTTTCAGAAAACGATAGCTTTAAACATGACGATTCAAGCAACAGTTTCGGCAAAGCCGATTCAAGCTTTACAACAGACTCTGAGCATAAAATCGTCGTCCGTGGTGGATTATATGAAGTAGATCTCCATGCTTGGAAGTGCAATTCCATTTATTGGCCAGGTACATAATTTCTTATGTGAATACATCTTGCTTGAAGGACTATGTTATTCATTAAAATGAAGTAGGAGAGGTAATGTAATATTAATTTGATACACATTTTAGGCATATTTTCAAGTCTGTCTGATGTGACTGCAGAATG
Organism: Schistocerca serialis cubense; assembly: GCF_023864345.2. Classification (NCBI taxonomy): domain Eukaryota; kingdom Metazoa; phylum Arthropoda; class Insecta; order Orthoptera; family Acrididae; genus Schistocerca; species Schistocerca serialis. The sequence continues at coordinate 214,814,092 of NC_064646.1, read as the reverse complement.
TATCACCTTTTATCTCTGCATTTATAATGTGCATGTACTCACTATTGATTAAAATATTCATCTGCAGTGTGCTTGTTCAAGTTTCTGGAAGCAGAAAATGGCCATTACTTAAAACACACAGCAATATGTAATCAATTGTATCCTGTGTGATTTTTGCATCACACCAAACAAAGTATTTATCAGCATCTAAAAAAATTCTCAGATCCCCTTGCTTATCAGTAGTAGATTTTAATTAAAACCAAGAAGCTCTGAACAGTACTGAATTTGTTAAATTTGACGTCTTACAATGAATGAAATATTCTGTGTAACACTTAGCATGGGTGCAAATGATGCATTTAATAATTCAACAGCAGTGCTGTTGAGATTTTTAATTTAAAGTATTTGTTCCAACTGTAGCTTACATTATTCACATTTATATCACTTAAATGTTCTGTGTTGCTTAGTGTTGCATTTGTCATACAGTGATTAGCTGTGACAAGGCCTGTGTGTATGAAAAAAGGGGATTAGTTGTAGATGTATGTTTTGGTGTCTGTTTGGTATATAAAACTGTCTTGGACAACTGTTATTTTGCTGTTCTGTTTTCGGCTTTTGCAGTGTAACACACAATTGCTGAGGCTCTCTCAAGTGAGATTGAGTGATGACTAATTCTGATACACTAAAATTGTTGGACTGAACACTTACTCATCATTCTGAAGCAATGTTGTTGATGTTAGTTTAAGCCACCATATTGACATTAATTGTAATGAAACAGTCCCTTCTGATTTTATTGTCTGTTGGAGGAAGCCACCAAATGAGACTTAATTTTATTATGATTATCAGTCCCTGTTGTTGCTTCCCTCAGTAGTCACAATCATTTTCTGGAGACAGTGAACAGGTCCTCTGTTAAAAAATTGTAGAGCTTCAGTAACACCCCTGACATATGAGCTTGGAATCCTCACAACAGTTATGGTGACGAAGAATGCCTTATATGCTGCTTTAATTTTGTTTAATTTAAATAATGAATTTTAAGAGACCACTCACCAAAAAGCAGAAGTGCTGAGGCATTGATAGGGACACACAAAAAAAGAAGGAACACACACTCTCTCATTCCTACCTACCTACCTATAGCCTCTGCAATAAATGTTGGCATGTTGCCCGCTACCTAGTGTCCGACAGTGCTACTGGCAAGCAGTGTGCACTTAGAATCTTGAGAGGCCAGTTGAGGAGCTACTTGACTGAGATGTAGTGGCTCCAATCGTGAAAACTGACAACAGCCATGAGAGTAGTGTACTACTGGCCATAAGCCCCTCCATATACACATCAACTGATGCCTATTGGTTGTGGATGACATGGTCATCGGTTGGTACCATTGGTCTCTCCGAGGCCCGTACACACAGAGAGATGGGCTGTGGGCTATGTTGGGTAAGCTGGATACAGGGAGAAAGTGAAAGAGGCAAGAAGAGAGTTGGGCATGGGTAGCTAGTAGCTTTCAGGGAGGTAGCTGGTTTGTTGCCTAGGAATGTGGGAGGCCAGAAGGGAGGGGTATCAGGTGCTTGGGATAGACATGTGGGCACAGGTGTGAAAGCTGTCAGGGAGTGGCACACAATGAAGGTGATGTGGGGACATGAAATGGGAGGGGGTTATAGGACAGAGTAAGGGGAAACTTTGGGGTGTGGAAGATTTGGCAACAGGAGGTTAATGAAGATCGAGGTCAGGAGCGTTGTGGGAGTGAATGGTGTATTGCAAGGATAACTCATCTGCGTAGCTCAGAAAAGATGGTGACAGAGGGAATGATTTTGTCTGTACTCCTAATTTTTTTTTTTTTACTGTTGGCTGTCCCTGATAGTGTTACACAGGACAAAATTTCACCGATTAATAGATTACTTGATATAATTGCTTTATGTCAGCACTTCATTCATGTATTGAGCAGATGTTTGACAGAACAAATTGAACTTCATGAAAAGTCCTTCTTCCACTTTGCATCTGTAACACCTTATTGAATTTTATGGGATAGTGCGCTTAGGTATATCTTTCATGTTTTATTCATGGTCCAATTTTTGCTGTCTCCTTTTCAAGATGTATCGTATGAAGTTAAGTAAATTAATGGTGGATTGAAAAGGTAATAGAGATGTTGTTAAAGTAAAGGCATTTCTATGCTTTTAAAACCACTTAATAGCCTATTAATGAGAGATGCTTCAAGTCTGAGCAAACATATGATATGAAGTTACTGAATGAACTGGAATCCTGAAAATTCTGACACTCCAGAGCAGTGTTCTTGGAAGTTTTATTGAGGATATGTATCTGCTGTTGTATTCCAGGAGCTGGTGTACCATGTAGAGCAGAGAGCTTTTTGGTAAATACCTGTGGATGTAATGTTGTTCTGCTTTAATCAGTGGTTTCACTGATGAAATGAGAAATGTGGTAGCAGACTTCAGTATAACTTAGTTCAATGTTAGGTTAGACTGGAAGGTGATAGTATGGCTGAGAGTTGATAAAGACAAAGAATGTGTGATGAAAATAATCTGTTCCAGTTTCCCATTGCTCATTAATGTCTCAACTGGAAACTTCTATTTTCCCACTGTTGTCTGCAAATTTAAATATATTTGAATAAATTAAAAATAACAATGTCCTTGCCCAAAATCTGCACATTCCCACAGGTGTCCTGATTCAAAATACAATGATAGTTTGTTATGTAGCACTGATATATAACTACATTGTTGACAGACTCACTATCAAAGCTGATGGTTTGGATCATATTTATCATTACTTCTGCGGTCTCCGTGCTGCACCTCTGTTCTGTTCCAGTCACAAATGACTGCTGTGTTGTTGTCTGTATTCCCTACTCAGTCTTGCATAACCTATTCATGATACATCCACAAGTGATGTGCTGGATGGGTAATATCACTTTATCCACATCACTTTTCCTATGTATTACTCATCAAAGTATTCCTCTAGCAGTTTCTTTTCCTTGAAGTGAATATGAAATTAAATAAAATGTTATTAAATTTCATCAGTTGTTCCAACTTGATAAAACTACTAGCTTCTTCTTTCATAGATGATTAACAGATATTTAAATTGTACATTTTGATCACTTTGCACTAACTAGCTTTACTGTATAACTGTGTCAAGAGAAATCCCGCAAAACCCTAAACTTCACTCAATTCTTTTCGTACTCTGTTTGTATACATTGTGTCTGACTGCTACTGGATGTGTGCTAACCTCACTTCTACAATTACTGTGATTCTTGTAGTTATGGAGAAATTAATTTTTCATTGAAATTATCTGGCATGGAATTTGTTAAGAGTTGTTTAATGTATGTGTGATATTTTGTTGACCAAACACCAGCATGCAGTGTGCTTGATTGAGAGATAAAAGAACTACATATTTACTGGTGGGATGGAGAATAAAATAAATGTTTGTGTGCAGTCAGAAAATTATCTTGAACAGCATTTTAAGCAACTAACCAGAAAAGACTGTGTCTTTACCACATTAGTGTTTTTTAAAAAAAGAGAGTAACAGATTGCTCTATCTGTGATTCATCCAGTGTGATTAGAGAGAGTTATTACAGTTTTGGTGACGAGAAAGTCATGTTGGAAAGCACAGATAGTGAATCTTTATTATGTCATTTCTTTCAGTCTTCAAGGTCACTGTAATGCCTCAAAACACCATAGTAGCATATGTATACAACCACAGATATAATAGTTGCTATTCTGCTTCAAGTTTAAAAGATGTACTACTTTACTTCCTTTTTCCTGTCTGGAAACCAAATCATAGTCTTTCCACACGGTAGTGGGCCATGTGCAGAGCTTCTTTCTTGTCCAGCCACAAATCATCAAGGTTGCATCTGTAGGGACAGTTTGGACTGGCTAGGTGGTGTTCCATGTCTTGCACAGCACTTTATCATCGCCCTCATTACCATGACCCCATCTGATAATGTTTGTTTTCATGGGGCCACCCTTTTTCAGGTGCAGTTCTGGGTTGTCCATGTTTCCCAGTTTGTCGTGGAGCCACCAGGCATGACCTGTTTCGGTGGATAGTCAGGTGGTGGTTCTTCAATGGCCACATTTAAGAGTCTTCTATGGGACCTTGGCATCCAGACTTGCACTCAGTACCAAGAGAGAACGTCAGTTATCAGTGGTTTGTCTGAAGCTCTCTGTAAATTTGTGAGATGTTCTTCAGAAGTAGGAATACGAAAAAGCAGTAGCTCTGTAAAACTTTGGTGGGGGTGTGGATTTCATACATCCAGTTGTTATTTGACACGTTTCAGTAAGTCTTATGTTTCTTCATGCAGGTTGGCCCAGTTCATACTGGGCAGGCATATTCAGCCACAGAAAAGCATAGTGTTTGTGCAGTGGTTCTCAGGATAGTAGGTTTTCTTCCCATTTGCTATTTACAAGTTTTTGCAAAGTATTATTTCTGGAGAACACGTTCTGATATCTCTCTTCACAGTGGTGTCTATATGTCAGAGATCAGTCCACTGCCATACCCAGTTAGGTTGCTTTATCTGTGTGTTCCAGTGTGGTATTATTGCAGGAAACCTTGAGCTTTCACGTTACTTGCCAAGATCATAGATGGAAAGTGGTTACTTGAGTCTTCGAAGGATTAAGTCGGAGGAAGCTATTTTGATAATATTCTGACAAGTCCATGAGTGTTTTCTACAGCTTCTACTTCATGTCCTTGAAAACCCTCCCACGATCTGTATTTGCCAGGTCATCTGCTTATTGGAAATGGTTAGTATGATTAGGTGTTGGCTAGTCATTAGTGTATCGGTTAAAAAGTAAGGGGTCCAGAATGATTCTCTGGGTCAGTCCATTTCTTTGGTTTCACCATCGGCTTGTTTTGCCATTGAGAACCACACAAAACTGTCTGTTTTGTGGGAGAGGCTCGATGAGCTTGACAAATTGGTTATCTCCTAGTGTTTTGTAGAGTTTCTGGAAGAGAAACCTATGGTTGAATGAATTGCACGCGGAGCTGCAGTTGACTATTGGTAGTTTTTTAATCTTTTTATTTTCATATCCTTGTTCTGTACATTCTATCAAGTACAGAATTTGGCTGGTAGATGATCTGCCAGGCCTAAAACCAGCTTTTTGAGTGGTAAGTTTCAGATTGATAGTGGCTTAAAATGAGTCTCTCATAAAATGTGTACAGGTGACAAAGCAGTGATATAGTTCAGCATTCTTTGGTGAATGTGGTTCCTTCCCAGGTTTCTGTAGTGCCTCTGTTCATGCCTTTCTCCACAACCTTGGAAGCCTGTAAGTTTCACAGCAATGGTTGTAAAGCTGCAGGATCCACATTTTTGCGCCCAGGCCAAAATATTTGACCTGCTTCATGCACGTCGTCCATGCTAGTCGCTATACTATCTGTTGTAGTATTGATGCCCTGATTGAGTTCTTTCATTGTGAAAGGTGCTGAGAGTGTATGGATTCCTGATTGTAAGGCCCTGTTGATTTTTTACTTTCTGGTATTCCTTATTGGGCTTTCCATTCAAGAGGAGCTGATGGGCCACGTGGTTGAGTGTACCTCTGCGGGGCCTCCAGAGCCGTGTGGGTCACCATTGAGCTTTTTGATAAGATTCCAGGCTATTTTGCTGCTGTGTGTCGTGTCCACCCTCTGCAAGTTTGCAATCCATCTAGTCAGTCTAGCTTCACTAGCTTTTCCATCAGTGCTGCATGTCATAGTTTCTTCATTGAAAGGATCTTTCTGATACAGTTTTTTATATTTAGTGAGGAGCTGAGTAGGTCTTTGTGAGAGACCTGGATGAGCTGCTGTCTGCAGCCTTGTGGTATGTGTTGTCTTGAGATTCTTTGTAATATTTTTACAAATTCTTGGCAATTTTCAGATGTAGGGTAAGGTCCACAATGGATTTGTCAGATTCCTCATGGAAGGTTATCATTTGGCCTTCCTGAAGTTAAATCTTCTGCAGAACAGCACCTTAGCAGTCTTCACTGTGGTGTATGCCTGTATCCCAGGTGGTCTGTGCTGGGTTCGAGGAATGGGCTGATATACCATATTAATACAGCAGTCTTGTATGTTGGAGCTGGTGATACAGTTATTGGGGTTGTAGCCCACTTCCATATTTTGCTTGTGAAGAAGCAGGGAAGTTTTGGGTCATGAAGAGTGGACACCACTTGTATCTGACCACTCTTTCAACAGGTATCCATTCTCATGTGTTTCGTTTTACCCCCAGTAGATGCTGTGGCAATTGAAATATTCTACTATGAATTTGATATTTTGGTTTTGGCATCAAGAAAGTGAATTTTTCTCTTTGAGATTTGTGTATGGTTGTGACTGTGAAGTTTTCACTTTTGATTGTTGGTATTTCAATGCCATTATTTGTGATTTTACTTACAGAGGTACACAATGATGGATGGTCTAATGAATGTAGCACTTAATTTTTTTCATTATAATCGATATTTCAGAAAAGCCTGCAACTGTGTCATTTACCATTTACAAAGACAAAAAATCCACTAGTTACTTATTAGCTAACTGACACAGTTTTTCATTTTTTAAATGACAAATATGGCACTGCCATGTTTGGAGTGTAATGCTCCACAGCTGGTCCCATTCCTTGTATTTAGTGTGTTGTCCCTTCTCTGGCTCTGTGAGTTTCTTGAGTGCATAATACATTCCATTTATGTGTTTGGCAGACTGTCAATAAGATGATATACTTGTTCCTTGTAATTCCCGTGATGTTTAGGCTTGCAATCATCATATTCTGCTTTGAGAAGTGCCTGTTTTGATTATGATGGTGGTGGTTGTAGTGAGGGCGCACGACAGCAAGGTCCTTAGTGCTCATACTAAAATTTAATGAGATGAGTGTGGATAAAGGTCCCAAATTATTAAAATGGGAACTGCAAATAAAAACATAAAGGATGTCCTAAAAACATGAGTGAGTGTGCATGGCCACACATTGTTCACTGGAATAAGAAGGATGAGCCAACTGCTATACAACACACTGAAATCTCCAGCCTAAAGTCTTTGGCCAGAATCCAGACACATAACAAAATTTTAAAAGCTCAAAAACACTTTTCTTGCCATCAGCTAAATAGAGGACAAATCTCCACCTAAATTTGCTTGTGCCTACTTATCACAAAATAATATGCACTCAGTTAAAATATGATGTACTGCAATTTGCACACCACTGGCGTCACAGACTGACTCTCTTCAGTGTAAAAAGCCATGCATTAGAGCACAGTGCCCAATTCAGAGGAAAGTCAGAGCCACCTCATCTTTCTGTAGTGACCGGCATCAAAAATGCCAAGGCCAGGTAATTTGCTTCACCAGCCGCAGTTTATTGTCTGTTACTGCCAGCCACTCCTCCTCCCTACACCACCACCACCACCACCACCACCTCTTCCTCCTCGTTCTCATCCTCCCCCCATCCCCCACCTCCTTCCCCTCCCCCTTCCCCACACTATTGATGGATCTCTGACTCACCAAAGAGATAACAATCTGCAGGGAAATGGCACATTGTCTTCCCTGCAGGCCTCCTTGGTGGCTGTACATACTTACTGATTTCCCCAAATTTCCTTGTGCGCTAATATGTAGTAGAATTACATCTCCTACCTCTACTCTTGCATGACATCTAGTTGATTGTGTATGAACTGGACCATTTTCTCTGCTGGGTATGTGCACTGCAACAGTTGTAGGTCACTAAGGGAAACGGAGCGGATGAGAAATGGTTTGCACTGAAGATGACTCATCTGCTTCAGTGCCTTCAGGATTGCATGGAGCTCTGTAGAAAATAGAGTATAATGATGGGGAAGACAAGTCCTGGAGACACGATTGGGAAGGATGATTGAACACCCAAGGGAGGCCCCATCTTGGGAGCTGTCAGTGTACTCAACTTTCAAATCGTGATGCCTGTTTGAAGTGCTGTTGTTTTTGTTGTTGTGGTCTTCAGTCCAGAGACTGGTTTGATGCAGCTCTCCATGCTACTCTATCCTTTGCAAGCTTCTTCATCTCCCAGTACCTACTGCAACCTACATCCTTCTGAATCCCCCCCCCAGGGGATCCACAACTCTTTTGTGGATACGTGCGTAGCGAGCACGGGGCCCCGAGCTAATGTGGCCTTCCTTCCTTTCCGGGCTGCATACCTTCCCTTTCCGCATCCTTCCCCATCCCCTGTCTTCACCCCCCCCCCCCCCCCTCACCTCTGGCTGATTCCTTCACTTTCTCCCCCTCTGGGAGTATGGTTTGCGCCTACGTCCGGAGACGGACGCTTGTAAATGTACCGCATTCTTCTTCTTACTTGCTTGTATGTCTTCTTCCTTCCTTTGTCCATCTCCTTTCCTTACCTCTTCTCTTTACCCTTTTCTCCGCTGCGGCGTTTGAGACCCCCTCTTCTTTCCTTTCCCTTTCTCTTTCTTCCTCCCTGTGCGTGTCTGAAGGCCGACCCACGCACTTCCATGCGTAGCCGGTGACGGGGTAACGCGTAATTCCCCGCCCCGGGTAGACAGGTAGGACACGTACGTACCCCCTGGTAAAGGCCAGGCCCAGGGAGGGGTGATTACCCGAGCTGATACCTTCCGAAAGTGCCGATTGGTCCCTCCGTCCGTTTGTCGGGAGGTGTGACCTGAGGTGTGAACAATCACCTAAGGCGGGTGTGCCCTCGGTGAGGGCCCCCACAAGGGAGGAGCGCGCCATCGGAGACGCCGGTAATCATGGGGGATTCTTCCGCAATGGTTTCCTCACCTTCCACTATGTCTGCTCACAAACGTAAGTTCACTGAGTCTCAGCCACAGACGGTTCTTCCATCGTTGCCACAGTTCCTTGTTGTTTCTCGGTCTGACGAAGGTCACGACTTTTCCACGGTCAACCCTTTCATTATTCAGAAAGGTGTCGACGCAATTGCGGGTCCTGTAAAGTCTTGTTCCAGACTACGGAATGGCACCCTGTTGTTGGAAACACACAGTGCCCTCCAGGCTCAAAAATTGCTGCGTACTTCTCTGCTCCACACCTTCCCTGTCCGGGTGGAACCGCACCGTACCTTAAATTCCTCGCGTGGAGTCGTTTATACACGCTCCCTCGATGGATTGTCTGACGAAGGAATTCAGCACTACCTGTCTGACCAGGGCGTCACCGCTGTTCATCGGGTTATGAAAAGGGTTGACTCGAACATCATTCCAACCCGCACTGTCTTCTTGACATTTGACAAAGTTCAACTCCCATCAAAAATCAAAGCAGGCTATGAGATAATTTCCGTTCGCCCTTATGTCCCAAACCCTACGCGTTGCTATCGATGTCAGCGGTTCAATCACACCAGCCAGTCCTGTTCCAATCCGGCCAAATGTGTTACGTGTGGCAGGGATGCCCATGAGGGTGCTTGTCCACCTCCATCCCCTCGCTGCATCAACTGTATGGGTGACCACGCTGCTTCCTCTCGAGATTGCCCTGTTTTTAAGGACGAAAAGCTGATCCAGGAAATAAGAGTGAAGGAAAAGGTGTCGACCTTTGCTGCTCGAAAGTTACTCGCCAGTCGACAGCCCACCGTGCCTCAGAAAGGAAAATACAGCGCTGTCCTTGCTTCTCCTCGGCCAACAAAGGAGGCGGCCACGCAGACTTGCGATCTCACATTTAGTACCACGGTCGTCAGATCGGCCAGCGCAAAGATCGCCCGTTCAACCTCACCTCTTTCGCCTGCCCACTCTATGGCTCACCCTTCGTCGGGTTCTGCTAAATCTCGAGCCCAAAAGTCAGACGCCAAGTCTTCCAAAAAAGAGCATTCTCGTGAAGAGTTTTTACGTACTGCAACTTCACAACCATCGGTTCCTCCTTCATCTAAACATACCTCCAAGAAGGCTACGAAGAAACACAGTTCCTCTCCTTCTCCGCCAAGGCGTGTCCCATCTACAGCACCACCTGGCGGAAATCGCCCTCGGCCATCTTCTGTGTCGCCGAGGCGCACTGTTGGTGGCCGGTCAACTGGCCGATCGTTGGTGGCAGGAGCTGCTCCTGACCAACCTATGGATCAGGATCTTCTGCCTTCGACTGAATGCCATTCCATCCTGTCGGTCGCAAGCTCTGAGCAGTCGTTGAGTTGACAGCACCCTTGGTGACGTTCCTCCATTTCTGTTCACCCTATGTCCATTATCCACTGGAATATCCGCGGCATTCGCGCCAATCGGGAGGAATTGTCGATCCTCTTACGATCCTACTCGCCGGTCATCTTCTGTCTTCAGGAAACAAAGCTGCGTCCCCATGACCGCTTTGTTCTCCCTCATTTTCAGTCCGTCCGATATGACCTCCCCTCTGTTGAAGGCACTCCAGCCCATGGAGGACTCATGATTCTGCTCCATGATACTCTCCATTATCACCCAATCCCCTTAAACACTTCCTTCCAAGCTGTCGCCGTCCGTCTTTCCCTTTCTGGATACACGTTCTCTCTTTGTACGGTATACATTCCATCGTCTACACCAATGGCACGAGCTGATCTCCTTCATCTTCTTGATCAGCTTCCACCCCCCTATTTGCTGGTTGGGGACTTCAATGCCCACCACCCGCTTTGGGGATCTCCACATCCTTGTCCACGTGGCTCACTATTGCTAGACGTCTTCCACCAAGCGGATTTAGTCTGCCTCAACACTGGGGTCCCCACATTTTTGTCTGCCTCCACGGCAAATTTATCCCATTTGGACCTTGCGGTCGGTACTGTTCCGCTAGCTCAGCGCTTCGAATGGTTCGCCCTTGATGATACACACTCGAGTGACCACTTTCCATGTGTTCTTCGACTGCAGCCTCAACTGCCATATATGCGCTCGCGACGCTGGAAGTTTGCCCAAGCCGATTGGACACTTTTTTCGTCTCTAGCGACATTCGATGACCGTCGCTTTCCCAGCGTCGACGATGAGGTCACACATTTTACCGACGTTATTCTCACAGCTGCGGAACGTTCAATACCACGCACCTCCGAATTGCCCCGGCGCCCTCCAGTCCCTTGGTGGAACGAGGCATGCCGTGCCGCAATACGTGAGCGGCGACGTGCTCTTCGCATTTTCCGTCACCATCCAACTTTGTCCAACTGTATCCGATATAAGCAGCTCCGTGCGCGATGCCGTCGCGTCATCCGCGATAGCAAGAAGGCAAGCTGGAAATTCTTTACTAGCTCATTTAACAACTTCACTCCCTCCTCGGAAGTTTGGAGTCGGCTTCGACGGTTCTCAGGCGCGCCTAGTTTCTCCCCGGTCTCTGGGCTCACTGTCGCGCATGATACCTTAGTGGACCCCGTCGCAATTTCTAACTCATTGGGTCAGCACTTTGCTGAGATTTCGAGCTCTTCAAATTACCCGCCGGCGTTTCTCCCGAAGAAACGTGCAGCGGAAGTGCGACATCTTGCTTTCTCCTCTCAAAATCGCGAAAGCTACAATACTGTTTTCTCCATGCGCGAACTCCAACATGCACTCTCTTCTTCTCGCTCCTCCGCCCCAGGACCGGATGGTATCCATGTCCAAATGTTGCTGCATTTATCAACCCATAGCCTGCGTTACCTCCTTCGCCTTTATAATCGAATTTGGACCGACAGTACCTTTCCCAGGCGATGGCGGGAAGCTATTGTCGTTCCCGTTCCGAAACCTGGAAAGGACAAACATCTCCCCTCTAGCTATCGCCCCATTTCTCTCACGAGTAGTGTCTGTAAGGTTTTGGAGCGTATGGTGAATTACCGTTTAGCTTGGTGGCTGGAGTCCCACAGTCTTTTAACACCTGCCCAATGCGGATTCCGAAAGCATCGTTCTGCTGTTGACCATCTTGTTGCTCTCTCCACTTATATCATGAACAATTTTCTCCGGAAACGCCAAACGGTAGCAATATTTTTTGATCTGGAGAGAGCGTACGATACCTGTTGGAGGACAGGCATCCTCCGTACACTGTTCTCTTGGGGCTTTAGAGGCCGGCTGCCCCTTTTTCTTCGCGAATTTATGGCAGAGCGCACATTTAGGGTGCGGGTGAACACTACTCTCTCCCGTACTTTCTCCCAAGAAAACGGGGTACCCCAGGGCTCCGTGCTGAGTGTTGTACTGTTTGCCATCGCCATTAATCCAATTATGGATTGTCTCCTTCCTGATGTCTCGGGCTCCCTCTTTGTGGACGATTTTGCGATCTACTACAGCTCTCAACGGACCAGCCTTCTTGAAAGACGTCTTCAAGGATGTCTCGATCGCCTCCACTCGTGGAGCATCGAAACCGGCTTCCGTTTCTCACCCAGTAAGACCGTTTGTGTTAATTTTTGGCGACGTAAGGAGTTTCTTCCGCCCTCCTTACATCTAGGCCCTGTCAACCTTCCGTTTTCCGACGTCGCTAAATTCTTGGGTCTTATGTTTGACAGAAAACTGTGCTGGTCCTCCCACGTTTCCTATCTTTCGGCTCGCTGTCTGCGTTCCCTTAACACCCTCCGTGTCCTGAATGGTACCTCTTGGGGAGCGGACCGAGTGGTCCTTCTCCGCCTCTATCGCGCCTTAGTGCGCTCGAAATTGGATTATGGAAGCATAGTCTACTCCTCTGCTCGGCCGTCTATTCTTCGGCGACTCGACTCTATCCACCACCGTGGATTACGTTTAGTGTCTGGAGCTTTTTACACCAGCCCTGTGGAAAGCCTTTATGCTGAGACTGCTGAACCTCCGCTGTCCAATCGGCGGGCAAACCTTCTGAGTCGTTATGCTAGCCATCTGTCTTCCATGCCTGCTAATCCAGCCCATAACCTTTTTTTCGACGCCTCCTTTGATGTCTGGTATTCAGGCCGCTCCTCCTCCCTACTACCCCCGGGAGTCCGCTTCCGTCAACTGCTCCATTCTCTTTCCTTCCGCTTTCCTAAAACCTTCTTGACAACTTGGGGTACAGCACCGCCTTGGCACCGTCCCCGGATCGACTTGCTCAGAGACCTATGTCAATTTCCCAAGGATGGTACCCCTACACTTGTTTACCGTCGGGCATTTGCTGCTCTATGTGCACAAATGACGGAAGCCACATTTATTTACACCGATGGCTCGAAAACATCGTTAGGTGTAGGGAGTGCCTATATTGTTGGCGACACCCCAAATCACTTTCGGCTTCCCGACCAGTGTTCGGTCTATACTGCGGAGCTTTACGCTGTTCTCCAGGCTGTCCACTACATCCGCCGCCATCAGCGGATACAGTACGTAATCTGCTCCGATTCTCTCAGCTCTCTCCTAAGTCTCCAAGCTCTTTACCCTGTGCACCCTCTGGTCCACCGGATTCAGGACTGTCTGCGCTTGCTCCACCTGGGGGGCGTCTCAGTGGCGTTCCTCTGGCTCCCGGGACACGCTGGTATCTGTGGAAATGAGGCGGCCGATATAGCGGCCAAGGCTGCAGTCTCTCTTCCTCGGCCAGCTATTCAGTCTCTTCCGTTTACCGATCTACGGAGCGGTTTATGTCGCCAAGTCACTCATTTATGGCATGCGCATTGGTCAACACTTCCCCACAATAAATTGCGGGAAGTGAAAGCCCTTCCTTGCGCTTGGACCTCTTCCTCCCGAACGCGTCGTCGGGAGGAGGTAATTTTAGCTCGACTCCGGATAGGGCACTGTCTTTTTAGTCATCGACATCTTTTAAGCGGTGATCCTCCCCCACTCTGTCCCCACTGCTCTCAGCTGTGGACGGTCAGACACCTTTTAATTGAATGCCCCTATTTTAATCCGTTACGCTCCCGTCTACAGCTATCGCCTGATCTATCGTCGATTTTAGCAGATGACACGCGCTCAGCTGACCGCGTTCTACAGTTTATTAGTGACAGTGAAATGACGTCAGTCATTTGAAGCTTTTTTTTGGGGGACAACCAACCCCTTTCTATAGTGGACTTTTAAGCATTCCTTCTGCCTTTAGTTTCTCAAATTTTCTGACTTTGTTTCCATTGCTGCTGATTTTAAATTTCGTTTTTTTCCTGTTTTCTACGTCACGGGCTGGGCGCTAATGACCATAGAAGTTTTGCGCCCTAAAACCACAAAAAAAAAAAAAAAAAAAAAAAAAAAAAAAAAAAAAAAAAAAAAAAAAAAAAAAAAAAAAAAAAAACCTTCTGAATCTGTTTAGTGTATTCATCTCTTGGTCTCCCTCTACGATTTTTACCCTCCACGCTGCCATCCAATACTAAATTGGTGATCCCTTGATGCCTTAGAATATGCCCTACCAACCGAACCCTTCTTCTAGTCAAGTTGTGTCACACATTTCTTTTCTCTCCAATTCTATTCAATACCTCCTCATTAGTTGTGTGATCTACCCATCTAATCTTCAGTATTCTCCTGTAGCACCACATTTTGAAAGCTTCTATTCTCTTCTTGTCCAAACTATTTATCGTCCACGTTTCACTTCCATACATGGCTACACTCCATACAAATACTTTCAGAAATGACTTCCTGACACTTAAATATATACTTGATGTTAACAAATTTCTCTTCTTCAGAAACTCTTTCCTCGCCATTGCCAGTCTACATTTTATATCTTCTCTACTTCGACCATGATCAGTTATTTTGCTCCCCAAATAGCAAAACTCCTTTACTACTTTAAGTGTCTCATTTCCTAATCTAATTCCCTCAGCATCACCCGACTTAAGTCGACTCCATTCCATTATCCTCGTTTTGCTTTTGTTGATGTTCATCTTATATTCTTCTTTCAAGACACTGTCCATTCCATTCAACTGCTTGTCCTTTGCTGTCTCTGACAGAATTACAATGTCTTCAGCGAACCAAAAAGTTTTTATTTCTTATCCATGGATTTTAATTCCTACTCCAAATTTTTCTTTTGTTTCCTTTACTGCTTGCTCAATATACAGATTGAATAACATCGGGGAGAGGCTACAACCATGTCTCACTCCCTTCCCAACCACCTTCCCTTTCATGCCCCTCGACTCTTATAAATGCCATCTGGTTTCTGTACAAATTGTAAATAGCCTTTCGCTCCGTGTATTTTACCCCTGCCATCTTCAGAACTTGAAAGAGAGTATTCTAGTCAACATTGTCAAAAGCTTTCTCTAAGTCTACAAATGCTAGAAACATAGGTTTGCCTTTCCTTAATCTATTTTCCAAGATAAGTCATAGGGTCTGTATTGCC
The DNA here is from genome assembly GCF_023864345.2 of Schistocerca serialis cubense. Lineage (NCBI taxonomy): Eukaryota > Metazoa > Arthropoda > Insecta > Orthoptera > Acrididae > Schistocerca > Schistocerca serialis. The sequence continues at coordinate 214,799,056 of NC_064646.1, read as the reverse complement.
TCACGTGTTCCAACATATCTACGGAATCCAAACTGGTCTTCCCCGAGGTCGGCTTCTACCAGTTTTTCCATCCGTCTGTAAAGAATTCACGTTAGTATTTTGCAGCTGTGACTTATTAAACTGATAGTTCGGTAATTTTCACATCTGTTAACACCTGCTTTCTTTGGGGTTGGGATTATTATATTCTTCTTGAAGTCTGAGGGTATTTCGCCTGTCTCATACATCTTGCTCACCAGATGGTAGAGTTTTGTCAGGACTGGCTCTCCCAAGGTTGACAGTAGTTCTAATGGAATGTTGTCTACTCCGTGCGCCTTGTTTCGACTCAGATCTTTCAGTGCTCTGTCAAACTCTTCACGCAATATCATATCTCCCATTTCATCTTTATCTACATCCTCTTCCATTTCCATAATATTGTCCTCAAGTACATCGCCCTTGTATAGCCCCTCTATATACTCCTTCCACTTTTCTGCTTTCCCTTCTTTGCTTAGAACTGGGTTTCCATCAAAGCTCTTGATATTCATGCAAGTGGTTCTCCTTTCTCCAAAGGTCTCTCTAATTTTCCTGTAGCAGTATCTATCTTACCCCTAGTGAGATAAGCCTGTACATCCTTACATTTGTCCTCTAGCCATCCCTGCTTAGCCATTTTGCACTTCCTGTCAATATCATTTTTGAGACGTTTGTATTCCTTTTTGCCTGCTTCATTTACTGCATTTTTATATTTTCTCCTTTCATCAATTAAATTCAATATTTCTTCTGTTACCCAAGGATTTCTATTAGCCCCCGCCTTTTTACCTACTTGATCTTCTGCTACCTTCACTATTTCGTCTCTCAAAGCTACCCATTCTTCTTCTACTGTATTTCTTTCCCCCATTCTTGACAATCGTTTCCTAAAGCTCTCTCTGAAACACTCTACAACCTCTGGTACTTTCAGTTTATCAGGGTCCCATCTCATGTCTTACAATTTAAAACCTGGTTCCTAAATCTCTGTCTTACCATTATATAATCTATCTGATACCGTCCAGTATCTCCAGGCTTCTTCCGTGTATACAACATTCTTTCATGATACTTGAACCAAGTGTTAGCTATGATTAAGTTATGCTCTGTGCAAAATTCTACCAGGCAGCTTCCTCTTTCATTCCTTACTCCCTTTCCATATTCACCTACTATGTTTCCTTCTCTTCCTTTTCTTGAGTTCCAGTCACCCATGACTATTAAATTTTCATCTCCCTTCACTATCTGAATAATTTCTTTTATCTCATCATACATTTCATCAATCTCTTCGTCATCTGCAGAGCTAATTGGCATATAAACTTGTACTACTGTGGTAGGCGTGGGCTTCATATCTATCTTGGCCACAGTAATGCATTCACTATGCTATTTGTAGTAGCTTACGCGCGTTCCTATATTTTTTAAATTCATTATTAAACCTCCTGCATTACCCCTATTTGATTTTGTATTTATAACCCTGTATTCACCTGACCAAAAGTCTTGTTCCTCCTGCCACCGAACTTCTAATTCCCACTATATCTAACTTTAACCTGTACATTTCCCCTTTTTAGATTTTCTAACCTACCTGCCTGATTAAGGGATCTGACATTCAAGCTCCGATCCGTAGAACGCCAGTTTTCTTTCTCCTGATAACAATGTCCTCCTGAGTAGTCCCTGCCCGGAGATCCGAGTGGGGGACTATTTTACCTCCGGAATATTTTACCCAAGAGGAAGCCATCATCATTTATCCATACAGTAAAGCTGCATGCCCTCGCGAAAAATTTCGGCCGTAGTTTCCCCTTGCTTTCAGCCGTTCGCAGTACCAGCACAGCAAGCCTGTTTTGGTTAGTGTTACAAGGCCAGATCAGTCAATCATCCAGACTGTTGCCCCTGCAACTACTGAAAAGGTTGCTGCCCCTCTTCGGGAACCACACTTTTGTCTGGCCTCTCAACAGATACCCCTCCATTGTGGTTGCACCTACAGTATGGCTATCTGTATTGCTGAGGCATGCAAGCATCCCCACCAACGGTAAGGTCCATGGTTCATGTCTGTTGAAACAGACATTTAAACATAATATCTGGAGTCCAATGTTTCTTAAAATTCATCAAGCGTAAAATAATTCTGGGGCTTGTAGGAGCCAAGTTGGAGACTTTCTCCAGCCTAAAGCCGTCGGCTCACAGACCGTGCATCCGAACGTTGAGCGTGCCGAGTTTCTGATGTCATAGCGTGGAATAACACGTTCGGGAGTCTTTTCGAATGTGCAGAGCAGTATCTGGCATGTCAGATATTCTGAGCGTTGACCAATGAGATGGCACAATGCCGCCTACATTACACGCACGCTGTCTCCCTTCAGTACAGAGTTGTGAGGCGCCATATTGGCATTCATTTCAAGCCTATATGTATATATGCCGTTTCTGAGCACCACCAAACTGAGAATGACTGGGAAACCCGTTGTTAACTGTGTGATTCGTTGCAATAAAATAATGTGAAACATCATATTCGTGGCAAAAGAATTATTGTAACTTGCGTATTATGAGAGTAGGCTGTTTGAAGGCAGCGACACACTGAAGATCCACCCAAAACGCATTGTTCTTGGTACAATTTGTTATATTAAATTTTAATCAGTAACATATGTACGATTAAGGTTTTCAGTAGGGGGACATACTATGCCATAAAGGCTGTGTTGTTGGTGTAGGGTAATGAATAGTGTCACTGTCAGCTGTTAGGTAGTGTGGTGGGGCGGTGGTTCGCGTCTCGCCTTTTCCAAATTTTTTTTCCTAACATTTGCGTTTTTATTAGGTTCTGATACTTTATTATTAGTTTAATATAAGTATATACTATATTATTTGATGTTTATGTAAATATAAGTTCACCTTTTTTTGAGGGGTGACTTTGTTCGATTGGCTTAATCTACAGGACAGCTTGTGCTACGTGTGTGAAGATATTTTGCTCCTCTTTCTTTTACACTTCGTAATTCACATGTTGCAAAGATTCTGCTACTGGGTAGGTACAGTGATCAAGTAAAACTGACCTTGGGGTTTTACTAAAATATGGGAATGATGAAATAATGTTTATCTTATGCGGAGAAGTATTCCAAATTTGTACCGCACTGCTTGTAATGGAACTTTTATAAGTCTGTGTCCTTATTGATTGGAGATGGTACTTTCCTTTTCGTGGACAATGGGGGAAATGTGCGTTTTAATAGAGCTAACGTGGAAATTTTACGCGCTCCCATTGAGTAAACAATTTGATTTATGAACTAGAAACGTCCGTCAACTGCCGCTGGAGTGCGTTGCGATCGCGTATACCACATTAGGGCCCATGTACCATATGCACAAGTCGCGTCGTTCCTGAGCATTCAGCAGCACGTTCAACTTGGCACGCACAACGTTAACGTTCGACAGCACGTTCTGTGTGCCGACAGCTTTAGTGCAAAGCCTTAAAAAACCACCACACCCATTTCCAAAAGGCAGTCCTTCACACAAAGTCTATAGTGCTCAGTGACAAGTTTGAAAAAGTCTTCCCATTGATGGCTGAGCAGTGGTATGGTGTGTAGGTGTGTGTTGTGTGGAGAGTCTTTTAGAGACCTGGCGCACCATAAGAAGTCATCACCTGATGTGATGCGGCAGCTCATGAGCTCCAGCACAAAGGCTCGGTGTTTGGGCTTGGTTCGAAAGGCTGCAGTAACAGCCCGAATTCCTTCGTGGTGAACCACATCCAACATGTTAAAAAGAGGGTCATGCAGACCCATACACTGTGTACCTGTAATCAAGATGAGATCACACAAAGGCCCTGCAAAACTGGAGTGGGAAAGTCTGGTTTGCCACACATGAATTGTGGCTAAGACATTTTAAAGTAATGAGTGCTTTCAGGAACTGTCTGTTTAGGACCCAAAGGCATGGCAATCATTTGTAACAGATGAGTTGTTCTTGTTGCGTGGCTCAAAGAGGAACAAAATACAGAGAAGACGTCAATAAACAAAAAACACTGGACAGGAGGTGTAACAATGGACATAATACAGTTTATAGGTATGGCAAAGACTGTCACACTTAAAACACTACCTCGAGGGATACCTTTCTCCTGCTCGAAGTGGTAAGAGAGGAGTCACCATCTCGATATGTAGAATAGTGGGGTGGGAGGAAGGACCACATAAAGATGGGAAGACATCCTCAAAAACCCAATTCATGAAGCTGCCTTAGGGTAATATACCTCTGGGTAGTGCCTTAGATCTACTCGATTACAAAAAATATGGCAAGGGGGTGATCATGGTGCAGGAAAGCCTGTTGTATAGCCACTTCCAGGAGAGCCATGTTATCAGAAGTAGAGTGATATCTCCAGAAGCCACACTTACAGCAACTAAGGAACTGCCTGGATTCTGATATCCAGACAAGGTGATAGTTGACCATCCACTCGTTAAGTTCTTTTTATTGCTGGTAGTGAAGGCAACACTACTCAGGGATGATTTGTCCTTCACATTTTTTAAAAATGGAATTAAAATGTCCTCTCGCAATGAGTAGGGAAAATGATCTGAAGAAAGTGAAGTTGTATTCTTTATTTGTGGTGACATTCAAGTATCAACTCTCCCTCTCAGTAGTCACTCTGTACCACCTGAAAGCTGAATCCTGACTGGTAGTGTTGACAACTGTGCCAAAATAGGCCACCAAAGTCTGGCCAGTGTATCGTGGGTTGGTCTGGAGTTTGCGATTCCACATTTGGTCTGGAGTTTGCAATTCCACATTACAACAGCCACGAAGCACCTCTCTCCTCTCTCGAAAGTGCTCCTGATGGACTTTCACACAATCGTAACATTAGCGGAATACTTGGTGGCAATTAAGAACTGTTGCCCCGAAGTCTTCTAGCTCTTGCTAATAATTTGGACTTTGATCTCTTGGGCTTCTTCTCTCTCTGCAAAGACAGGACATTCTTAGCTACGTTTGGCAGATGTGGCTTATCTGTACAAGGGCCAGGTTGTCAGTGCACAGCTCTGCCTAAATGTGTCAATTGTTCTAACAGCCAGCCTGTTTGTAGCTAAGAATGTCCAGTATTAATTGATGAGAAGAAGATCCAGGAGATCAAAATCATGAAATATATACTGTATTCTGAGGCAAAGAAAGCATTTCAGGGAAGACAGCCCTCTACTTTCATAAAATAATTTGCTTCTGCAACAAAGCAGCTCACTTCTAAAACTTATGTAGATACACAGACTATTAACAAATGCAGGTGGTACAGACACCTGAGCTGCAACTTCATTTGTTACACTGCACCAATGCACAAACATTGAGCAAAGAGGAATGCCAATGGCAAGAGAAGAGCAGATCTTGAAGGTTACTGCTCATGTCCAATTGGAAGACAAAGGGAAGAAAACTGCTGTGGCCCAAAATAAAACTGCACCATCATCACCAAAAGACAGATTTGTACCATTATAACCAATGACAAAAACTGTTTTCTGGAGCATGACCTTCCATTCAGGCCCCTTCACTTCCTTTCCTAAAGACATCCAAAAGATGATCATCCAATTGAATTGTAGTAGATATTACTGCCATCTCTCAGGAATGTGATAATTATTGTCATCTTGTTTGACGGTCTGCATAGCTCAATAGGAAGCATGATTTTCTAGCAATCGCTGTCCAACCTCAAATGTTACCAGACCTACTGTAGATACCATGTCAACCGGTAGAGGGTGCCAGGAAAAGTGTATATGTTGATTTGTACTGATATTCATAACAGCCTGAGATGATACACTGGATGCAGAAACTTCCCCCTTCCTTCCTTCTGCTCTGAACCCCCTCCCCCTCTGTGGTGTAGGGGTCTAGACTAGACCTGCAGCCCTTCCTTGCCTGGCATAAGAGGCAACTAATAGGAGTCTTCTTATTTGGTCACATTTTTACCTTGATATTACTTCCCTGTGTCAGCCAAGGTGTAGGTGCCTATCAGCTTCCGTGTACCGTGACTCTGGGCAATGGCTGCTGTGCCAGGTGGCCTATCCCTCGGTAGGGTGGTGCCCAAGGAGAGAGCCTCTGATCAAAGTGAGTGGCATCGAATTGGATGATTTGCAATGAAATACATCAAACTTAATGGTGGCTATGCCAACACAGCCATCTTAACAATCAGGAACAGTGATTTTAATAAAGAGATTAAAAATACTGTGGCATTTCCGCCTTTGATCATGCGTCAAGATGAGAGCCAAGTATGGAGAAATGGAAGTGAACAGTTTGCCGAGTTCTTGGTTTGTTTCCGAACTGACAGCAGATCTTCCACTACAATGAAGCCACTGTTTTTCATTGAAAATATTGAAGATTTGTTTGGAAATGTAGCAGCAATAGAAAAGATGAGAAATGGATCTTTGCTGATCAAAACCTTGCACACCAATCAATCATGGGCACTTCAGGCCTGTGTAAAGGTTGGAGATATCACCAGTCACCATTTCTCCTCATAACGAGCTCAGTAGAATCAAGGTGTAAGCTTCCATTGGGACCCAACACTACAAACTGATAAATTGCTGGTACTAATCTGGTGGTGTGGAGTCCATTTTGTTCACCACATCCGGAAGGGGTCAAAAAATAATAGAGCGGACACTGGAGCTTTTATCCTGGCCTTCGATGGCAACATTTTGCCTGAGAGGTTTAAGCTCTTGGTTTATAGGTGTGACGTCAGGCCTTATTTTCCTCCTCTGATGAGTGTTTCAGGTGCCAGAGGTTCAGAAACATGTCCTGCTGCAATTCCAATGAGGCTATCTGTCGGGCATGTGGATGGGCATCCCATTAGGACAGCCCTTGTGACCAAAGTCCTCAATGTGTCAACTGTCTGGAACCACACCCTCCTCGTTCATCACAATGCTCAGTGTTTAAGAGGGAGAAGAAAATTCAAGAGCATAAAACACTTGACCACCTGTCTTATCAAGAATCAAAGTTAAAATCTGAAAGACATCATCTGACTGCTATGGTTTCAAATTTTGCTACTGTTATGTCAGTCCATACCTCACCTGACGACAAGGCCTGGTGATATTCTAGAGCCTGCTCCACAGTTGGGGATGGGAATATCAACTCCCACACTCCCTGCTCCTGTAGCATAGGTGGTTCCCGCACCAGTGGCGCAGCCTGAGATGCCTAATCATCAGAGACGAGAACACCTGTCAAGGTGGCACCTCTCAAGACAAGAACCAGCAGCCACAGGCTGTGGGCTGAAGAAAAGTGTGGTCCTCTTCGCTCCCAGATAATAAAATCAGCAAATCTTCACAGAGATTGAAGTCTCACAAGGATAAGCAGAAAGATAAACTACTTTCTGAGATCTTGGATGTTCCGCTCCCCACCCATGCAAAGGTCAAGCCTATTCACCTTGACAATGTATCACACAATCAGGCAGACTGCGACCTGGTAGCCAAGTAATCACACCCATCTTTTCCATTTGCCACTTTCTGAGACCTGACTCCAATGCTCCTTCAATGAAGTTGTAACAGCTACTATCGCCATCCGACTGAACTCCATCATTTACTGGCTACTCATTCTGTAATAGGCATATCATCTCAGAAAACCTAGTTTACAGCAGCACATTTCTGTGCTCTGAGAAACTACAAACTCTGATGCACCAATTGCGTTAATGTCAAGAGAGAGTCTGGTGGGGTTTGTACCCTCATACGGTCTGATATTTTAAGTGAGCAGGTACCTATTACCACTGAACTAGGGCCCATGGCCGTTAGTGTTTACCTGTCAATTTGGGTGGGAACGACTACCTCCTTCCTTCCTCGTACTGGGGACTTGAATACCCATAATTCTCTGTGGGGCAGTGACTCTGTGCCTCACAGAGGCCAGGTTCTAGAACACGTCCTTTCAGAGTTGGATGTCTGCCTACTCAACACTGGAGCTGAAGCACACTGCTGTGGGGCCCACGGAACATACTCAACTACTGATCTCACAGTCTACACCTCGAATATCTTACCCCTGATTCAGTGGCGCATCTGTGATGATCTTTTGTGGCAGCAACCATTTTCCTTTTGTTCTCTCCCACTCTATTTTCACAGACATCTGGTACATTCCACGTTGGTTGCTTCGGAAATTAGGCTGGCAGGCTTTCTCTTCTACAGCCATATTTGCAGCCAGTTATGCAACGGATATCAACAACGTGTTACAGGATACTATTGATACTATTATTCATGTTGCTGCAGCAAGGATACCTTACTAGTGAGGCTCATTCCAATGATCGATCTGATGATATAGCCACAGCTATCGGGGTGCGCCGCAAGGCAGTTCAACGGCACAAGTGCCATCCCTCTATAGTTAATTTAATAGCATTCAAGAGATCCTAGACGAAAGCACAGTTGGTAACAAAACAAAGGAAACAGAGTGTTGGGAGCAATATGTATCATCTATGTGATCCCACATCCCACATCCCATCGTCCCAAGTATGGACTAAATCCACTGCATCTGCAGTCATCCACCACAAATGGCAGTTACTGGCATCCTTGTCAATGGTAACATCTGCACAGGTCCTGTGGTAATTGCTGAATGTTTTGTGGCACACTTTGCTGAAGTATCTGCTTGCAGTAGTTACCATCCTTATTTCCATTGGGGTGGAGGAGCATTTCCCTCTCAATGATGGGAAGGTATTATTATTCCTGTTATGAAACTGGGAAAGGACTCGCATATTTTAACTAACTACTGGCCAATATCTCTGACAAATGGGCTGTGTAAGCTATTCAAATGTATGGTCAGCTGCCATCTTTGTTGGGCCTTGAAGCCGGAGAGTATATATCAAGATTCCAATGTGGCTTTCGGGCTTTCCAGTTGACCACAGATCATGTGGGAACTGCAGTGTGCAATGCTTTCACGATTCACAAACATCTGATTGCTGTGTTCTTTGACCTACAAAAGGTATATATTACCACTTGGTGACATCACATACTATTTACACTGCAGGAGTAGGGTTTCTGGAGCAGTTTACACATTTTTGTCCAGAATTTCCAATCTCTCTGACTTGTTCGGGTCTTAATAGGATTGACTCTCAGCAACCAATGAATACAGTAAACTGAAGTCCCCCCAGGTATCAGTACTGAGTGTAATGCTGTTTGCTGTCACCATCAGTGGTACTGTAAATGCAGTGGGCTCCTGAGTCTCTGTGTCGCTGTATGTAGATGATCTGTACCTCTACTGTGCCTCCGCGTAACTGTGTGCCGCTGAGCACTAACTTTAGGGGGCTGTCTGTAGAGTACGTGACTGGGCCCTGGATCACGACTATCAATTTTCTCCTGCAAAATCACGAGTTATGCATTTTTGCTGACTCCAGACTGTGCACCTGCACCCAAAAATTTATCTTGGTGACCAGTTACTTGAAGTTGTTGAAACTTTTCAATTCTTAGGTATTTTATTTGACAATCTAACTTGGCTGCCATATCTCTGCTGGCTTAAAGCAACGTGCATGAAGAAGCTAAATGCTCTCCATTTTCTTAGTAACTTGTCATGGGGAGTGGACTGCATAGTTCGTCTGAGATTTTACAAAGCGCGGATATTACCCTGCTTACACTATGGATGTGTTGCCTATGGGTCGGCAGCATAGTCTGTACTGAGCGTGCTGGACCCTGTTCACCATACTGGCGTGCGGTTGGCAACGGGGGCCTTGTGTATGTGTTTAAAGGGACTAAACTACTGGGCGATCAATCCCTCCATTTCATGGGGGAAACATTTAAAAACACAGCAATCAGATGTTTGTGATTCGCGAAAGCATTGCACACTGCTGTTTCCACATGATCTGTGGTCAACTGGAAAGCCTGAAGCCACTTTGGAATCGTGATATATACTCTCCGGCATTAAGACCCAACAAAGATGGCAGTTGACCATACATTTGAATAGCTTACACAGCCCATTTGTCAGAGATATTGGCCAGTAGTTAGTTAAAATATGTGGGTCCTTTCCCAGTTTCAGAACAGGAATAATAATACCTTCCCATCATTGAGAGGGAAATGCTCCTCCCCTCCAATGGAAATAAGGATGGTAACTACAGCAAGCAGATACTTTAGCAAAGTGTGCCACAAAACATTCAGCAATTACCACAGGATCAGTGCAGATGTTACCATTGTCAAGGATGCCAGGAACTGCCATTTGTGGTGGATGACCGCAGATGCAGTGGATTTAGTCCATACTTGGGACGATGGGATGTGGGATCACATAGATGATACATATTGCTCCCAACACCCCTGTTTCCTTTGTTTTGATACAAACTGCACTTTTGTCCAGGTTAGACAACAGCAGCCTCCCGCTAATTACCCACTCTCACTCTGTGCCAGATGCGTACTCGCCCATGTCACTCAACTCTGCTCCATAACCAACAGTTCAGACTGTTCACACATCACTTGAAACTGGGTAGACCAGCTGGGACCTATCTGACTTGATACTCTACTGGAGGGCCACCAACAGCCTTCTATAGTCTGTTTCCTGGGGCTCCTTCTCAATGCCCCTCATGGTCTGTACCCTGTCCTGTGATATGGATGGATCCCTTTTGTGGCCCCAAGGATGACGCTAATCCTACCTTTCTCTGACACCTGTTTCAGTTGATCCTCCATGCTTATTCTAGTTCAGCATACATCTACATGGATGGATCAAAAGTCAACGACATGTTTAGTAATGCTTTGCCACTTGCAAGAGGACATGGGAAGCACTCTCTGCTGAGGGCCTGCAGAGTTGGTTGCCATATCCCAGGCTTTGGAGTAGGTCAAATCTCTGGCCATGAAAAGCTTTCTGATCTGTAACGATTCCCTGATTTGCTTAAAAGACATATCCCTTTGTTATCCCAAAAATCTTTTGGTTGCCGACATCCAGGACCTACTGGTTGACCTCTACAGCTCTGGAAAGTCAGTGACCTCAACTGGACCCTGAGCCACATTGGCATTCCGGGAAATGAACTTGCCGACTGTCTAGCCGGAGACGCAACTACAGGAGATCATCTGCACATCAGAATACCAGGCACAGACTTATGATTACAACTTTGATGTAATATTTTTTAGGCTCTGGGAATTGGCATGGCCATCTACTATGACCCCAAAAAAGTTAAGAGCAATTAAGGGACCCACTAAGATGTGGCATACATTTTTCCAGGCCTCTTGTAAAGATGCCATTGTGTTGTGTTGACCACACATCGGCCACATGAGACTCACCCACGAGTTCCTTCTGTATCGGGAGGGTCCTCCTCACTGCAGCTGCAGTAGTCTACTGACGATAGCGTATGTTCTTATTGTGTGTGCCATGCTGGCAAGCTCTCAGCTTGCCTTGCAGATGATAAGACAGAAACTACCAAAGTGTTACATTTCCTGAGAGAGAGAGAGAGAGAGAGAGAGAGAGAGAGAGAGAGAGAGAGAGAGAGAGAGAGAAAGGGGGGGGGGGATTTTACATTAAACTTTAATACTTCCCCACTTTCAGTGTTGGGGGTCGTTGTGGGGGTGGAAGTGGGGGGAGGGGGGGGGGCAAGGGTGCAAGCCTCCCCCTTGAGCGGGTAACCCCCCCCCCCATGCGACTGCAGGTTACTTTCTTTTCCCCACACCTTGTTGTTCCTTGAGACCCCCTTGTGTACGATGCTGCCTGGGTTATCTCAATTTTCTTTTACCTATAGTCTTACAGCTATTGCCTTGCCCTTGTTTTGAGCTCTTTGACTCACTTATGTAGTTGGAACAGCCAAGTCCCCACTTTTTTCACTTTTTACCTTTTTAAATGTTTCCCTCATGAAATGGAGGGACTAATGGCCCATTAGTTTAGTCCCTTTAACACATCATCATCATGCTTCTGCACTGGGAGTTCAATGAACATAATCTCCTTTGGGGAGTGTTGAGCTCTCTGGAAGGGATCTTCTCATATATCTGTGTTATCTCAGTAATGGAACTTCTATCCTTTTTAGAACAACCAATGGCTAATTCTTAGAAACCGAAGTCACTAATTATTCTTTTACTTTGTTTCCTCAATACGATGGTACGAGGCTTCTGTGTCACCATTCATCATACTGTCTATAATGATTAACAGACACCAGTCCCACGGACGCCTGAAGCAGTTACAGCAACAATGTGGCAACCTATGAGGTGTTCTTCAATGATATGACACCCCTCAATGGCTAACCTGTGTTATTTAAGTGGCTGCATGCAAGGGTTAATTTTTTAACAGAGCAAAGGAAGGAGCAATACTGGGCACTATGTCTTCTCTTTGAGAGGAACTTCAAGTTGTGGGCCAACCGAGTGGTCTACTAGACCACCAGTGGCCAATAATTTTCCCTGGTCTCTTACATAATGGTAGCGTTTCTAAGAACCCACCTGTTGTCACTGAATGCTCTGTGGCCCACTTTGCAGTGGCATCAATGTTTATCTTCCCATCTTCCAAGCATGTAAATGACTGGAGGAAAAAGTCCTGCCTACCTTTTACTCTAAGTTCCTCGAGTCATATAACAAGCCTTTTAATGAATGAGAATTTGCTTAGACTCCTTGACTCATCTGGGACACAATCCCATGCTCAGATTCAATTCACTGTGAAATGATTTAGTGCCTGAAAATGGGTCATAAACACTATGTTTGCATTCCTGTCTGGCATAGTTGTGTAACGGTTACATTATCACAGTCCTCAAGCCAGGAAGAACCTAGCTATCCAAAATATCAGGTTCTGTTGCCCTCTGAGGAGAACCAATCCCCTTAAAATCAATCCAAGGTGGACTTCCAAATTGGAGTGCATTTGAAAATTTGCCACAGAGACCCCTGCCTTTTTCCTCTCAAAAATATGCATGGATCAAATAACAACTGTAATGCTACAGCGAGTCTGGGAAGAAATTGACTTCTGCCGGGATGTGTGCAGGATAACAATGGAAGCCACATGCAACATCTTTAGTTTAAGGTAAATAAAACTTGATATGTTTCCCTACAAAATAACACTAAACCCAGCTCTTATATCTTCTTTCGATAAATTCATATGAATTTTTGAAGTTGTGAAGTCCTTTTTGAAACACCCTGTATAGTAACTAGGTCATGTATTTGTCTATTTGTCATACACATATATTTGAGCCATTATGTTATATCTTGTGTAACATTTTCCTTTTATGTTATTTCCAAAAACAATTTAAGACTTTAGGTAGATAATATGCTCTCTCAAATATCTGTTCAGCATGAGGAAGTCATGAAGGCTCCATCATGAGGTGTAAAGCATATTTAACATCTGGGAAATGTGTAAATTTAATCAATCTCCTCTCGAGGTACAAATTTAGTTGAAGATATTTAATGTACTTCTGTTAACCAGAGGTTCGTCACCTCCTTAGGCTTTATTCAATTTCTTATGTGGCTATGCTTTAGTGTTGTGCTGCATGGGACTGTTTTAAACCAGGATGGTCTGGTGTGTTGTAAAGATACATTTTATACAGTCTGTAATTTGTATCTTAGTGGCAAATATAATTTAATTGCAACATTACCATTTTGAGACAATCTTCATGTGTAATGGTGCTTATTTTTGAGAATATAATTAGTGTAGACTGTGTTTAACAGATTGACAAAGTTGGGAAACAACATTAAGGGTCAAATGTGAGCTGTAATCGGCAATGTGTGAAACAGGTAACAGTCTCATGAAGGAAAGGGACTGCAGGCTGCAAAGCCAGCATGTCTATCATATTTTATTCCTAAATAATTCCAAAAATAGCTGCATTAAAATATGCCCACTGGTAGCTAATCTAACACTGGAGTGTGATAACAGTTTTATGCACAATGAAATTATTAACTTGAGAGTCACAAAAAAGTCATAGAGGAACTGAAATATTGTTAGAGATATTGATACAATGAGAATCACAGTAAAAAGCTATAGTGATGGTGGTGGTGACTGTGGTGGTGATGGGGGAGGGGTTTTGTTATTGTCAGTGGTGGTGGGTTTTTATAAAGAAAAGACTTCCTATTGTCAAAGACTAAATATTTAGAAACAGAACATTTGCTCCTTTTATCAGGGTTTAGACTGAAATCAGCCATCATGGTGTTTGCCTGGCATGGTTTTAGCAAACCAATAAACTGCCTGAATGCGAACTGAGGTCATCAAATAACCCAAATTCATCTTGATGCCAAATGAATGGAGAGGCAGAAGGTAAGACCCTGAAATGTAATCATGAATATTATAGATTTATTCAGAAATTTGTGCTGATTTTAAGATGGAAAAATGAAATTTGCTAATGTTAATTTTGAAAAGTTCAGCGAAAAGTGAGTAAATTCTTTGTGTGAAGTGGAAGCGTATTATTTAGCACTGTAGAAATATTGGACTCTGTTTCAAAAATGTGATGCTGTTGTTATCAGTCAGCATGTGGGTCTAGCCAGAAAAAGTGTTCCTTGATTAATAGTGTTGTCAAGGAATATCTGCATTTACAACAAATCCCTATGTATCATAGGAATTAAAATACATGTTACTGGAGATTAACTGTTCTGGTAGTATGACATGATACAGAATGACATGCTTTATTTTCAAAGTACACAATTGGTTGGGGGTTTTCAGATGTCAACAATCTGTATTTCAATAATGAATTAGAATCAGAACATACTGATAACTATTTCTCAGTTCCTATAATTTATTCAATCCTCTTCTTTACAAAGCATATAAAATCAGTAATGCTAAGCATATTGATATAAATATGGTGTGGAAAGTTCTGGCAGAATGTAAATAATTCAGAAGTAAAGATAAAAGCTCACTTGTGGGTATTTTGAGTCATTGACAGGCACATAAAGAGACTGAAAACTTCACTAACTTTCAGACGAATTATTTTTTAAGCTAGAGTTTGCGGCGGCACCCCCCCCCCCCCCCCCCCCCCCCAAACCCCAAACACACACCTTTACAGCTACAGCATACCTCCTGAATACGGAACGCTGTGATTACAGTTCTGCATGTAGGCTTGGATGGTATGTTGTGTCAGCTGGAGCTGGTAATGGGAGAAAGGAGATGGGAAGCAGGAAGGACAGCATTATTGGTTGGAAGTACATAGTTCCTGAAATTTACCAAAATTCCAAGACTATAGTATAAATTCATGACTTTTTGATGTTTGTAATGTGCTTTTAGCAGAAAGCTTGTTATTTGGTATCATTACTGATACTGTAAAATGTGATTATCATTGAAACCAGTGAGGAGTGTGGAAACACCATGGTCCAAGACCAGAGCACCCAAAGTCAGCAAGTGTGGTACTGCTCTTAGTGCAAGCTCAGTGCATTCCATTATGCAAAGTCAAGGAATGGTTATCACCTCTCACATACAATCCAAACAGAGTGCTATGCAGATGTCTAGATCCAAGCCAGGTTGATACTGATAAGAGAACTTCAGAGTAAGACTTCACAGATAGTCACAGTTTGACAGTCTGCAATTGTGCCACCACTTTTATTTTAGTGAACTAGCAGATCCATCCATGATATGTGCTCACCATGACCCATTGTGATCACCTCAGGTGGAACTAGGGGGAGTGCAAATGATATCTTTGTCATCAGAATCCAAGTGCGTTTCAGTATTGGGAGATGTCTGTGCTATATTTATTCATATCATGTGATAATCACTTGTTATGACTTAATGTGCTGGGATTTCTGTTTTGTGTTTACTAAGCAGTTTATCAGTGATTTGTGCCAGTCACTGTTTCTTCTTGTAAAAATGTTCTTCCGCAGGAGCTTGCAACATTTGATTGAAAACAAATGCTACATTCTGTTGAGGAAATATGGTGTATTTAGTATTATGGTTTACAATTAGTTCATTGATAATCAGTAACTATCACCACATCCTAAACTGTAAAATACTGACTAACTTCGACTGTTGTACTGAATTTTGTCGTCCAGCATTTATGGATTCTTTCTGGTAGTTTTTTTCCTTCCACTTTTCCATAGTTTTCAATTTAAACGTACATATCTGTAGATGATTTACACTACAATGTCCTAAAACTATAAGATAGTTTTGTGTCCACATCCTTTCCATTCAACAAATTGTGTTCTGTTGCTGGAAATAAGTTGCTATTCTAATTACTGAAGAAGTGGCTGTCCATTTATGTACATCTCAAGGAGCGAATTAATCTCATTGCGACGGGCATTTCATACACAAAATCCAGCCCCACCAAAAAGTCTTATGACATCTTTGTTAACTTGATAAGATTTATAATTTTCATTATATTATGCAACAAATCACTTTTTCTGTAGAAAGAAACATCCCTCTTAGTACTGTAAGTGTGTGCATCTTAATTTTGATAAAATTCTGAGTCTGTTGCATTCTAGGATAACTGTGTGTTTTAAGTACTTGGTCATATATAGTGAAGTGCTCAGGACTAGTTCTGGAGCAGCCATTAACATTAATAACAAATGTCCTATGATGGTTGTTTGACAGTTCTGGTAAATGTGATCTATACCACTTTTTATTCATGGTATATTGTGTTAAATTCTGGTTAAAGTACAAATGTTCTATGCATGGGATGGGTGAGACAGAATCATCTTTATCATGTTGGAAGCTCCCTTTGACGTTATTTCCGTGTTTGTGGGGAGAGAGAGAGAGAGAGAGAGAGAGAGAGAGAGAGAGAGAAACTAAAAATGTTCTATGTGTGTAGCAAATGTGTCGAGGAGTATGTGTTGACAGATTTGAAAACTAATTAAAAAAAGGAATAAATTCCATGCTGTTCTTTAACATTTATATTAAAATAGAACAAAAAACACAACTTTACAAATCAAAACCCAAATTAGATAAAGCGCATTTGAATTTTTTACTAGCATGAAAGAAGTGGGAGTATTTGTTGAAATTTATCATTAGTTTTCTGCTATGCCAGACACTACAGTGGATATACAGAGGTGGACCAGTGGGATTAAAAATAACAGCAAATGTAGCTTGCAAGTAGTCGATACATAATACTTGAAAATCGGAAAATATAACAGACAACTTTGGAAAGTTTATGATGAAATAACCACAATATTATGAAAAGGATAAATTGCTGCTCACCATATAGGGGAGACATTAAGTCATAGACAGACACAATGAAATGACTGTTATACATTTTAGCCCGTGGCCAAAAGGCCTCCAGAAGCAGCCACAGTGGACAGAGACAGTGGGAAAGTGTGTGTGTGTTTGTGTGTGTGTGTGTGTGTGTGTGTGTGTGTGTGTGTTGTGCTGTCTGCAGTTCAATGTCTCCTCTATATGGTGGGTAGCATAACGTTTTCATAATATTTTTGTTAAAAGGCAACTTTCTATCTTAAGTCTCTAGTCTGGAAGGGCTACTTACTGTTTGAAGGAACAAATTATTGATAGTTTATCAGGCAGCTCCTTTGCACCAACATTTTAGGTGGCCTATTGCTCTCATCGTAATTATTATGTATTGGTCATTCCATGTCAATTCAACACAGTAATGTAGCATTTTCAACCTGACCATCTCAGATTTCTTTCAAATATGGTGCATTCAATGACCCAGATAAGAGATGAAAAAATACCAATTTGCAGGTGTGTGTTGCAACTGTGAAGAAAGTTATAGGTCTGTAAAGTTTGGAATTAATGCAAAATTTACATGTGTCTATCACAATGTAAATGGCTGTAATTCTGGTTCTAATTCAGTTACAGCAACAAATAGACCTTTACATTGATATGCTACATGGCAAGTTCCTGAGAATTTTCATACTAAAGGTCATTGACCTTGACCATGAACATCTCAAAAAACCCCATCTTCATTTTTTTGGAAAAAAACATATTTAATTGCTGCAGTATGTTATTATAAATATGGTATATATCAAGATGGCACACCAAAGGCATTATGCACAAAAATTATTTTGTCAGCATCAATACACTACCAAAATGAAGCAGGCAACACAAATATATGAAACACAAATTATGATAAAATACAATCCACAAGCAATCTTGTACAAAAATGTAGTTTACATTATTACAGTGGTATTATGAATTATTTACATTGCAGTTGTAATGAAAAGGTAGTGAGAAGTTATTAGATCTCTCCTCACAATTCTTCAACTAAATTGTTAATGTTCACCAGATCTGGTGCAGGGAGATTGTATGTCCTTCCAGTTGGTGTCACTTGATCCACTCTTGTGATGATGTCACATTTTCTTATGACACAAGTGTCTGGTTTGGCAGGAAACACAAATGATGGAGATGGTTCATGTGGATGCAAGAATTTGACCTTTACTTCATCTGTTTCTTCACATGTTTGTAAGACATATGCAACCCACCAATGACTGTCATACATACAGGCAACAAATCCTTGTATATTTATGAACAGCATTTCATTCACCATAGCAATCACTGACTCTTCTCTACTCACTAAAGAAGCAGAATATGTCTTTGTCTTTACTAAACCTTTGTTAACATATATTACACAATGAAACTTATGGGTACCGGGAATTGCCCTTATATTTTTGAAAAGTCGTTACAGATTGGCCGTATCTCCATCATGATAGAAAACTGATGTGTAATGGAAGACACATGAAGGAATATTTTCCTTGCACCACTCAAACAACTGTCGTGAGGCTGAGGCTGATGAGTCTTGCTAATCTCTTTACAGTCCCTGCTAACCCATCACAAGGTCCTTTACCATGCGCTGTAGCAAAAAACTGCCATTCTGCTGTAACATCAAAATCTTTTTGATGGTAGGACAGATTCTTAAAGTTCTTTCTGTTTTTGCATTGGGCAGCACATCCATCTGAAAAGTAATAAATGTGCTTAGGATTTGAAAACTGACATTTTAATAAATTGATGAAATTTGTCTGGAAAGAATAAACACACACTGTACCATGCTGAAGGCAGTCAGATATTTACACATATGATACATGTCGTATTTCATGCTTGAGTCTCTGTAGTAAGTTGCAAATGGGTGAATTGTAGCCTGTGAGTTATTTCAATGGAATCCTTGTACCTCATCCTGAATGGTGAAGGAGTAATTTTCTGCTAAGTCACAAAGAACAAAAAACACATGTACTTTGAGACCTTCTCTAGTGATTTTACAGAAATGTGACTGCTGCTGGGAGATAAATGAGTGTTGTAGGAGCTGTTGTAACCTCGATGCAAACACATCAATGAATTCATCTGTTGACTTTGTTATAGCCTCTAGAACTACCCTGCCTGTAGTGAACCAACACTTATATGCAATTTCGTCAATGCAGTTCTTACCAAACAGACCATACAGAAAATCAGTGTTGCCACACCTGGACAATAGGGACAGGAACCTAAGAAACATGCTGGTAGCGCAGGATTACATGTAACAAATGCTACACAGTGCTTGTATGATGGTAATGTGTAATCTTCACTCTTTGTTAGTGCTTTAAGTTTACAACATTCAATCATTAACTTGAAATTCTGGTTCAAGACACACACACAAATGGCATGGGTTCCACCGGCATTGGCAAGAACACAGTGCTTTGGCCGCAACTTACAAAATTTGGAGAATCCAATTTTTATATCTAGGTATTTATCTTTGAAATATGCATACACTTCCTTAAGGTTGTGCAACACTAGCTGCTTTTGTTTATGTACTGTAATTCCATTTTCTTTCACAGACACAAAGTCTCTTCTTCCTGGCATCATATGGTTCACGTCATGATCACAGTAAAAACCATGCACACACTGAACAGTTTTCTCACATAATGTCTTACCTGGCTTTGGATTTGGTGTCACTAATATACCAAGTTCTGCTACTAACTGTTTTGCTCTCCGTACTATGTAATCTGAAGCAGAAAGTTCTTTCATTGTTTTCCTTATACTCCAACTCTTTGGAAGTACAGTTAGAATTTGTGTTTTGTCACACATACAGTCTGAATTGTGAAACTTATTTTTTAGCTGGGTGATAATTTCACTTTCTTCATTTTCACTCTCTTCTTTTTCTGGTTGTGCCACATAAGTATGCTCCAATACAGAGGCTATTTTTTTCAGTTCTTGCTTTGAGTACTTTTTCTCACTCTGAAGCCTCTTTTTCTTCACAGGAGATTCACCTAAATACTGCAGGCTACTATTTAAAGCATTGAGTGCCAGATCTGATGCTACTTCATCTTCACTTAAATCTTCTCTGGAAGTACCTGACACAACTGAGGCAACATCTGCAGTGATTGTTGGGTTTTGCGATATTGTTTTTCTACATCTACTGCAAATTTTTCCACCTAACAATACATTAGGTTATTTGTTTATCATCCTCTACTGAACATTCCTTAAGTTCTTCTGCACTCTTTCATGACCTCCTTCCCTAAATGGATTGCAACAATACAATTTTGACTTGAAATTCATTTTTTGCTAAATATTACTTTGACACATTTACACTGCACTTTGTTAAACAAGCCACAGCCATAGAACATATGAAACAAAATTTGCTTAGTATATAGAGATCAGTGAACTAATGGTGTCTAGCTGAAATAAGACTCTCTCTGATTGGCTGTTCACTAAAACCGGCTAATGTTGATTGGTTGAAATAAGTCTCTCTGATTGGCTATTCACTAAAACAGGCAAATGGTCGAAATAATTGCCTCTCATTGGTTATTCGAAGCTAGAAATATTAAAGAAGTGGTGAGAATAAAAGTAACTGCTATTGGCTGGTGTTATAGAAAAAAAACTGGATACATAGCTGCTTACTGTATGTTGATGGTGTACTCAAGTTGACAAAATAATTTTTTGTGCATGATGCCTTTGGTGTGCCATCTTGATATTTAACATATTTATAGTATCATACTGGAGCAATTAAATATATATTTTAAAAAATTGAAGATGGGGTGTTTTGAGATATTCAAGGTCAAAGGTCAAGGTCAATGACCTTTAGTATGAAAATCCTCAGAAACCTGCCATGTGGCATATCAATGTAAAGGTCTATTCATTAGCTTTCCAATGGTATCATTTTCACTGGTGTAACTGAATTAGAACCAGAATTACAGTCATTTGTCATGACAGACACATGTAAATTTCGCACTAATTCCAAACTTTACAGACCTATAACTTTCTTCACAGTTCTAACACACACCTGCAAATTGGTATTTTTCCATCTCTTATGTGGGTCATGGAATGCTCCAAATTTGAAAGAAATCTGAGAGGGTGCTGCCATTCAGCAAATTTTCAATGATCTGGCATTTTGTCTCTGCGTGTCTTCTCTTCCCTTCCACATGCCCTTCTAAGACTGTCTTTATAATCCCCTCCTTATTTCTTAATATATTTTAACGTATGTGTCAAAGCACAAGAAAAACACACCCAGGTAGAATCTGTTCAAATGGTGCTTGTCCCAGGAAGTCCACTCAGAGTGAACTGACCTCATAGGGCCCATGCGGTAGCCTAAGTACAGCCCTCAGCATCAAGATACAGTCAGTCTTGCTTCCTGTCACATAGTTGATGCAGGAAAGAGTTCCATGGGACCAGTGATCTCTGCTGGCAGTTCAGTTCAGTTGTCGCCTGGTAGACATGTGTAGCGTGGCAGCCCTTAAGTGTCATCTGTGAGCAACCAAGTTGCCTATGTAACTTGGATGTAATGTGTGTTGCTGGCAGAGTAGGTATAAGCCACAATACATCATGTTTCTTATCCAGTTTCTTTTTATTTCATTAAGTAATTGTCTTTACTCTTCCACTCTTACCATATCTCCTCATTTTTTCACCTTATCCACCCATTTTCTTCATCCCCTGCCACATCCACATTTTAAAACTCTGTGACCTTGTTCTAGCCATGTTCTTTGTTACTCACATTAAAGCATCATGCAGCAGGGGCACTCAATATGAAGCACTTTTGGTAGTATTCTCTGCAAATCTTTGCCTACATTGTTTGCAAGAATCTTACAAAATGTCGCTTCCACAACGGCTAGCCTGGTTTCAGTTTATGTTCTTCATTTCCAGTTGCTTTCTATTGTGCATCCAAGGTACTTGGAACTTTGCACATCTTCTAATGTTTCTCCACTCAGCATTACTTTTACCCTTTTATTTTCTCCTAGTGTCACTACTTTTGTTTTCTTTGCATTGATTTTCATACCCTAACTCTTCCCTTTAGTTTCAGTGATCTCCACTATTTTCCACAACTTTTTTTTGTCTGTTGGCTGAAGGACCTTGTTGTCTGCAAACCTCAAACATTGTATTATTGTTCCTCCAGTTCTTGCCCCCATATCATTTTGTGGCCAGTACTCAGTCACATTTTCTGAGTAGAGATTGAAAAGGGGAGGAGACATGCAGCAGTCATATCTTACTCCTTATCCTAAGTCAGTCTGTTGATACTCTTGTTCCCACTCCATTTTGTGATTTAAATAAAATGAGTTGTGTTTCCTGATTTCTCTCTCTCTGTCTTTCTTTTTCTTTTCTCCCTCATCGTAATTGCAAGCGTATCTGAAGCCACATCACCATATGCCTTTTCCAGGCCTTTGAGACTTCTCAGTAAACCTTGCTCCCAAAATTTGAAAGAGTTGTATTAAATCTCTTGTGCCTGTATGCCTGTTAAAACAAAACTGCTCCTCAGCCAAATACCTTTTCCAGTCTTATATTCGTGGTCCTGAATATAACTTCACAGCATGTGGAATGAGGCTAATTGTTGGGATTATCATACCTAAATTACCTCATCTGAAATGTTTAAGACAAAATGAATGTATGACTGTGGAAGAATGTCAGATATTTGCAAGGTGCTGGACAATGTAGGCATCTCATAAAAATGATTTCATAAAATCATGTAACGTATAATACAAATGAAGATCCTTTGCTTGTAGTGGACTGATGGCTGGGAATGAATGAATGAATGAGTGGATAATGGTCTACAATTGCTTGCCTTTGAGTAGAAACTCATGTTAAGAAATGTGTGAAGCACAATGTTTGCATCTGATTTCTCACAGTGCACTGGATATTTTTTTCATCTGCTTATAACTGTAGAAGAAATGCAAGTCTGTTGTCGTGTGTGTGTGTGTGTGTGTGTGTGTGTGTGTGTGTGTACATCAATGGTTGGTTGTTCCCCAAATAGGCCACAAATACCATGGGCATTCAGTAAGTAAAGTATCACTTTTTTTTTCTCAGCCAATTTTGGCTGAGAAAATGCGGAATTTGTTGTGGGATATCATGGAATATTCCCACTTCAGCCCTTGTAGTTTCATTAAGTTGCAATAGGTGGTGGTGCTGTTCATAGCCTTCAAAATGGCACCTGTAATGGAGGTGTGTTCCAAGCAGAGAGCTGTCATTTCGTTTGGTGGAAAACCGGAGCTTTACAGATATTCATAGCTGTTTGCAGAATGTCAGTAGAGACCAGACAGTGAACAAGAGCATGGTGAATCATTGGGCAAGGCATCTGTCATCATCACTATGTTGCGCAAATCTGTCTAGTCTTCTGTGTGCCGGCCGGCTGCACACAGCTGTGATTCCTACAGTACGGGAAGGTGCATACACTGTCATTTGAGGTGATAGATCGATCACAATCAAAGCTGCCTCCTCCTCCATGACAGTGCAAGGCCTCACACAAGTCTGCACACCTGAGAGGAGCCCACAAAACTTCATTGAACTGTTCTTACTGATATACCCTACAGCCTGGATTTTGCACCTTCCAACCTCCATTCTGTTTGGCCCAATGAAGGATGAACTCCACGGGAAGCAATATGTAGACAATGGGGAGGTTATTGATTCAGCGAGACATTGGATCTGACATCAGCCAGTACAGTGGTACCGTGCGGACACACAGGCCCTCCCAGTAAGGTGAAGTAATGTTGTCACATTGAATAGAGACCATATTGAGAAATAGGGTTTTGTAATCAAAAGAGTGGGGAACAATAGGGTGTATTGGAACCCTGAATAAAACACCCGACTTGTAGAAGAAAAATGTGCTACATTATTTATTGAGCACCCCTTGTACTTTGGTTCTTGGTGTAGTGTTGCCATAAAGTGAATCCTCAGCAAAGAAAAAATTTCCAGTTCAACCCGTGTATCTGCTCTCACAAAAGAGACAGTAGGTTAGTAAGGAAACAAAATCTCATGGGAGTCATCATTAATATGTATGTCTTTAAATGTTAAGAAATGTGTGAAGCACAATGTTTGCAGCAGATTGTTTATAATGCAATGAACTCTCTCTCTCTCTCTCTCTCTCTCTCTGTGTGTGTGTGTGTGTGTGTGTGTGTGTGTGTGTGTGTTTTGCACCTGAGTAGATTGGGGATGCCTTGTGAGACACTGGTATTGCCAGAGCTATTTAAAGAGTATTTCATATTCTTGACTATCATACTTCCTTCTGCTGGTCTGATTATGTTGCTTGTGTGTGTGTGTGTGTGTGTGTGTGTGTGTGTGTGTGTGTGTGTGAGTTTAGTTCTGATAACATGAATAATATGACAATGCAAGTTATTCTAAATGAGAAAAATACAGGTATATGAATGCATGTATGTCACACATTCAGTGCACTACAGACCACAATTGCAGTTTTTCAGCTCTGACTTAAAGAGTAAACTTCTGTTGGTAGATGACATTTTCAATATTGTTTCCTTCAGAATCATGTGGTCATGTGGGAGGGGACATGACCGATAGATGTATTGGTAGAGAGTGGCACACAGTGAGGGTGAGGGCACATGAATTTGGGGAGGTGGTAGGACAGATGGGGTGGAAACTGTTGGGTGGAGGCCATGAGGGCAATAGGTTACCATAGGTAGAGGCTGGTATGATTTTGGGAGTAGGGATGCACAGTTCAGAAAAGTTGGTGGTGGAAGGGAGGATCTAGATGGCCTGGAGTGTGAAGCAGCCATTGAAATGAACCACATCCAATCATCATGTGTGAAAATCACCTAGTGGGCTCACCACTCTTTGGCAGGTTCATACTTGGCTATCATGGGGCCGCAGCCTTTACAGCATTTACCCTTCCATGCGGTATGTCTATCCTCCTGCTATTGTCCTTCCCCCTCCCTTAGGGGACATGTCTGGGGTATTCTTAGGGATGTTCCGCATCTGTCGCTGACGTGCGAACAGTCTCACCTTTGTTTTTGCTCCCTTTTCCTTGCTTTGTTTTCCTTCTCCTCTTCTTCCTCCCTGTGTGCTTCTGAAGGCCGGCCCATGTGTCTGATGTGTAACAGGTGACTGTGTAACACGTAATTCCCAGCCTGGGTTGACAGATAGGATTTGCACATACCCCCTGCTAAAGGCCAGGACCGAGGAGGGGGGATTGCCTGAACTGTAACCTTCCCAAATTACTGATTGGTCCCTCCGTCAGGTGTTCGGGAGGTGTGACGTGAGGTGTGAACAATCACCTAGGCAGGTGCACCCCCTTGTGAAGGGAGCCCCCAGTTAGAAGGAGTGCGCCATTGAAGTCACTGGCAATCGTGGGGGATATCCTCGCGATGAGTCGATCATCTTCGCACTCAACTTCTACAAAACGTAAACGCAACAAGGCTAATGATTCAAAGACCCTTCCTGCTGCACCATGGTTCCTCGTGGTCTCACGTACTGAAGATGTTCAGTCCTTCGCCACAGTAAATCCATTCATTATTCAGAAAGGTGTAGAAGCAATTGCTGGCCCTGTGAAATCCTGCTGTCATTCATGGAATGGCACTTTGCTTTTAGAGACCATTTCTAATTCTTAAGCCCGATGACTGCTTGCTGCCTCACATCTCCACGGTTACCCTGTTCGTGTCGAAGCCCACAGAACTTTGAATTCTTCCCGTGGTGAAATTTACACCAGGCTGCTCGGCAGTCTAACCGAGGCAGAAATACAATCTTACCTCTCAAATGAGGGTGTCATTGCCATTCATCGTGTAATTAAAAAGGCAGATACCTCCTTAGTGGCCACCTGCATTCTCTTTCTTACCTTTGATAGAGTGGTGCTTCCGCCCAAGCTCAAAGCAGGCGATGAAATTATCACTGTCCGGCGATACATTCCGAACACGATGCGCTGCTACCAAGCTCATCGTTTTAACCACACTAGAACATCTTGTCGACACCCAGCCAAATATGTCACCTGAGGGAGGGATGCGCATAGGGGCGATTGTCCCCCTCCTCCTCCCTGCTGTATAAACTGCAATGGCGGCCGTGTTGCCACCTCTCAGGAGTGCCCAGTGTATCTTCATGAGTGAGCTGTTCAGGAGATCCAGGTAAAGGAAAAGGTGCCTTATCCAGTTACTCGAAAGTTACTGGCTAGTCGCAAACCCTGTGTTCGCCCGTATGGTACCTATAGTTCTGTTCTTGTTACTCCCTTGCTCCATGAAGGACATGGCCACGCAGACATGCAACCTCCAATTCAGCTCTGAGGTCGTGAAATCGCCCAGTGTCAAGGCAGTATCACCATCCCCCCATCCAGCAGTGCAACAAGCCTTCAAACTCTCACCTCAAAGGGCGAAACCACCAGCTACGCAACTGGTAGGCCGGAAAGGACAGGAGGAGTACTCCTATGAAGACTTCCTCTGTCCTTCCAGCCAAACACCACCCAAGTCTTTATCTAACTGAAAAGGCTCGAAGAAGTCCTCCAAAGGCAAATGGTCTTCTCCTTCACCACCTCAAAGATCCTCTTTGATGGTGTCGGCACGCAATACCTTAGCCTGACCAGCCTCTGTGTCGCCAGTGCGCACCAACAACCATTTTTCGGCATTGGACTCCACAGACCGACTGCACAAGCTAGCTGATGCTTCTGTGGACCCCATGGAGCAGGATCCTCCTGCTTCTGCACCCTGTAGTAGTGGCCCTTCCCCAGCTGTCACTCAGCAGCTACCAAGGTGATACCCGATGTCTCTTCATCATTACTCTCCTCCAGTGGAATGTTCACAGCCTTCAATCCCACAAGGAGGATTTACGGCTGCTTTTAGCGTTGCAGCATCCCCTTGTACTCTGCCTTCAGGAAATGAAATTGCGCCCTCACAACCATTTTGAGCTTTCACATTTTGTACCGATTTGTTTTGATCTTCCCTCTGAGGTTGGCATTCCCTCTCATGGGGGCGTGATGCTGCTCATACAGGATGACATTCATAGTCAACTCATCTCCCTGACTACCCGTCTTCAAGCAGTGGCAGTTCGCCTTTTCCTTCCCCACCTGACTTTTTTCCTCTGTACTATATATGTCCCTCCACCATTCCCCCATTGTTGCTATTCGGTGCCTTTGATGCACATCATCCTCTTTGGGGCTCTCCTAGTACCTGTCAGAGAGGTGCCCTCAAGGCTGACCTTCTTAACCAACTTAACATTTTCTGCATTAACACTGGAGCACCCACTTTCCTTTTCAACTCCTCACATACCTGTTCCCATTTGGATCTATCCTTCTGCACTGCCCAGCTTGCCCATCGTCTTGAGTGGTCTGTTCTTTCTGACACTACTCGAGCAACCATTTCCTGTGTGCTATCCATTTGCTCACCCCTACCCCATCTGCATGCACGCCTAAATGGCAGCTTCGTAGGGCAGACTGGCAGCCTTACTCCTCCCTCGTGACCTTCGAAGGGTGAGATTTCCCCAGTTGTGAAGACCAGGTGAAATATCCCACAAATGTTATCCTACTGCTGCAGAATATTCCATCCCCCACACTTCCTCTCTACCATGTCATGTACCAGTCCCTTGGTGGACTGAGGCATGCCGTGATGCAATTTGCACACATAGACGTGCTCTCCGCATTTTTAACCACCACCTGGTGTTGGCAAACTGCATTCATTTTAAACAGATGCATGCAAAGTGTCATCACATTCTTTGGGATAGCAAAAGAGCTAGATGGATTTCATTCACTAGTCCTTTTAGCAGTTCCACACCTTCCTCTGTCGTGTGGGCCAACCTTTAATGGCTCTTTGGAACAAAAATCCATTCCCCAAGTTCCGGCCTGACAGTAGCTGACGATTTCATCATGGACCCTATTGATAGCTCCAACTCCTTGGGCTGTCATTTTGTGGAAGTTTCAAACTCTTCCCACTATCATGCTGCCTTTCTCCATTGGAAACAAGCAGTCCACTATCATGCTGCCTTTCTCCATTGGAAACAAGCAGTGGAGGCTTGGGTGAAACCTTTCTCATCTCCAAATCGTGAGTGTTACAATGCTGCCTTTACTATGAGGGAGCTACATCGAGCTCTCAGTTCATGCTGATCCTCCACCCAAGGGCCAGACACCATCTACATTCGGATGTTGCAGCACCTTTCTCTTGTGGGCAAGCACTTTCTGCTTAACACGTACAACTGCATCTGGGCAGATGGCATATTTCCTGGACGCTGGCATGAAGCCACTGTCATACCCATACCTAAGCCTGGTAAGGACAAAAACCTTCCTTCTAGCTACCGCCCCATCTCTATTACCAGCTGCGTTTGCAAGGTGATGGAACACGTATTATTTATGCCCGGCTGCTGTGGTGGCTCGAGTCTCAACATGTACTAACGAATGCACATTGTGGATTTTGAGCACAGTGTTCTGCAGTTTACCATCTTGTTACTTTGTCCACCCATGTCATGATTGGTTTTCTGCAGAAATCCCGGACTGTGGCCGTGTTTTTTGATTTGGAGAAGGCCTACGACACCTGCTGGAGAACTGGTATCCTTCGTACTCTTTACACGTGGGGCTTACGTGGGCACCTGCCCTGTTTTCCGGGAAACTGGTGTGCCTCAGAGTTCTGTCCTGAGCATTGTCCTCTTTGCTATCTCCATTAACCCTATAATGGCCTGTCTCTTGCCAGGCATCTCTGGTTCTCTTTTTGTACACGATTATGCCATGTATTGCAGTTCTCCTCGGACCTGTCTCACTGAGTGGCGTCATCAGCGCTATCTAGATCATCTTTACTCCTGGAGCATTGACAATGGCTTTCGCTTTTCCCCTGGCAAAACTGTCTGTATGAATTTCTGGTGGCGAAAATGGTTTCTCCCACCATCTCTACATCTTGGGGCTGTTGCCCTTCTGTTCGTTGAAACTACAAAATTTCTGGGACTCGTGGTCAATGAGAACCTCTCTTGGTCCTTCCATGTGTCTTAGCTGGCAGCCCGCTGTACACGGTCCCTCAGTCTCCTATGTATCCTCAATTGTACTTCCTGGGGTGCCAATCAAACCATCCTCCTCCAATTGTACTGGTCCCTTGTCCATTCGAAACTCGACTATGGGTGTTTATTTATGCATCTGCATGCCTATCCCTCTTACATCATGTCAACACTATCCACCATCATGGCATCCATTTGGCCACGGGCACCTTTTACACCAGCCCAGTTGAGAGTCTGTATGCTGAAGCTGCTGAACTACCACTGTCCTACCGCTATGACTTTCTCCTCAGTAGGTAAGCATGCTGTTTGTCTGCCTTGTGTGGCTACCCTTCGTGTGCTTCCTTTTTTGATGATTCCTTGGATCATCAGTATAAGGCTCATCCCTCTTCTCTCTTACCTCCTGGAGTCCACTTTCGCCACTTGCTATAGCAGCTTAACTTCACACTACCTGCAACACTCCCAGTGGGAGTGTACCCTTCACCACCTTGGCTTCGTGAAGCAGCCCATGTTAACCTTGGCTTTCAGTCGCTTCCTAAGGACACTACATCAGCCTCAGTCTATCGCCTCCAGTTTCATGACCTGTGCATGGAACTTCACAATAGTACCTTTGTCTACACTGATGGCTCTTTAACTGACCACGGGGTCAGGTGTGCCTACATCATTGGAACCCATGTCTTTTGATATCAGCTTCTGGCACACTCATCAGTATTTACAGCCAAGCTCTTCGCCTTGTATATGGCTATGGAGTACATCCGGGGACACAGCCTTTCCAATTGTGTCCTCTGCTCAGACTCACTCACTGCCCTCCAAAGTCTTTGTGCGCTGTACGCTGCTCATGCCATAGTGCAGCAGGTCCAGGAAAACTGTCACTTGCTCTCTCTTCGTGGAGCCAGTGCCATGTTTCTGTGGGTCCCTGGTCATATCGATGTGCCAGGAAACAAGGCTGCTGATGCTGCTGCCAAGGCTGCAGTCCTTGTACCTCAGCGCGCGAGTACCTGTATTCCCTCCGATGATCTCTGCATTGCTGTCTGTCAGGAGATGGTGTCCCTTTGGCATCGCCAATGGTCCTCCCTTCATGGGAATAAGCTTTGGCTTATTAAGCTTCTCCCAGCATCTTGGACGACCTCCTCTCGGCCCTCCCACCGGGAGGAGATTATTTTAGCTGAGCTGTGTATTGGGCACTGTCTTTTTAGCCATCGTCATTTGCTAAGTGGCAATACCCCACCACTTTGTACACATTGCACCAAAATTTTAACTGTCCACCACTTCCTCTTGGAATGCCCCTTTTTTTTAACAATTGACATTCCAGCTTGGGTTTGCCGTCTTGATTTATGAGCTGTTTTAGAGAATGACGCGCGGGCCGTCGACTTTTTATCTGCCAAAGCAATATAGGGAATGCCATTTAATGTTTAGTTTTGGACCTCCATTTCTGTATGGTGTTTTTCTTAGCCCTTTTTCCACATGCCTGTTTTTAGCTATCTCATATTCTGTCCATTGAGACTGATGTATAGTCTTTTAACTTCTCTCTGTGTTTGTGTTCTATAGTTTTGACTTGGGCGCATATGACCCCAGTTGTTTCTTGTGTCCTAAAGGAAGGAAAAAAAAAAAGAGGCATGCGAAATGAGGGACATCCTACCCAAGATCCTTCCCACTTCTCTTAAACTGATGGTCCGTATCCCACGCAACCTCCACAGTCTCCTATCCCATCCCTATACCACTCCCAATTCTAAACCCTTGTGATGTGGCTGTGTTCCTGTGGGAGATCCAGGTGCAAGATCTGCCCAATCCACTCATCCAGAACTTTGTATTCCTGTCCTGTCACAGGCTTGTCTTATCCCCCCAGAGGCTGAGCCACCTGTGAAAACAGCCCTGTAATATCCAGCTCTGCTGCAATTATTGCTCAGCTTTTTGTATTGGTATGACTACCAACAAGCTATCCACCAGGATGAATGGCCACCACCAAACTGTGGGCAAGAACAAAGGGGATCACCTTGTAGCACAACATGCAGCTGAACATAATACACTTGATTTCAATGGCTGATACACAACTCTGGCAATCTGGATCGACCTATCCACTGCCAGCTTTTGTGAACTGTGCAGATGGGATTTATCCTCACAACACATTCTCCACTCCAGAAATCATCCCACCCTTAACACACAGTAACCTACTGCTGCTACACCCACCACCCAACTGTATCCGCTTCCTCTGTCGTGTCACCTCTTCACAGTTCACATCCCCTCATTCTCATTGTGCCCTGCTCTCTGCCAGTGCACTCACTAATCTTTTCCCCTTTTCTGCACCTCCCCTTTTCCACTCCCTGTTCTCCCCCCCCCCCCCTCCTCCTCCCGCCCCCGCCCCCACACTCCCTCTCCCGTGGCATCCTGACACTGCACCTGCCAACCTTGTCCTGCCACCATCTAGTCTGTGTCCGCTTCGCCAGGCAGCACTGACGTCTCTCTTTCCATTTGTACCCTTTTATGCTTCCCCCTTCGCCTCCCAACACTGGATTGCTCCTCCTGTTCAATGCAACACAGTTGCATTTTGGCCAGAGTGACTAGAAATGGACGTCGTGTGTGTATAAGATGTGCTTGCTTTTATGAATATGTGTGTGTTTTCGCTTTTGAAGAAGGCTTTGGTTGAAAGTGTAAATATGTGCTATTCTTTTTGTCATGCCTATCTGCATCTCAACCTGTCATCTTTACAGTGAGTAGCCATCTTTCCTTTTCATAATATTGTTGATATTCCAACTTGGACTTTCCATTGTTTGATCTTAACTTGTGTATGTAATTGCCAATACCATCCAGTCTGACAAAAGCAGTATCAATCCTATCCCAGTGATTACCAACATGATCCATAGGGCCTTTTTAGGGTCAGTTTACCCAAAATGCAGAGTTGTACAGTATATATAGTTACAGTTGAGACAGCTGCAAGCAAAACAAAATACTGCAGCTTGGACAAAGCCAAAGATATTGCAGAAAATATATTTAGTCTCTCTTTCAAAACATAGGAAGCGTAAATGTTTATGCTTCTGTGATACTGTACTGTCTTTCTGTGATCTATTTGTAACTGATCAATATACTTTTTTAAGTTTATTAAATTTGTACAGGAAAATGAAAGGGTAATTGGGACTTCAGCAGACTTGTGTGTATCAGAATATCATGTAGAAATCACTGAGAATGAGCAGATTCATCTGGATGGATCCATGCTGCCTATGGGAGCATGCAGGGATCAGGGATGTAATGGAGACAGGATGGGGCTACTAGGTACATTGTTGGGTGACTCTGCTGTGGCAGGGGGGGGGGGGGGGGGGGAGGAGTGAGGAGTGATAGAAAGAGGGAAGAGAAGAGAACTAGAGAAGGGGAAAGAATTAGTAGGTGCATTGGTGGGATAGAAGGCGTGTGTAGTGCAGGAGTGAGAGCAGTTTTGGGGTGGAGAGGGGGGCAGGGATGGCAGGTGGAGGACAGGGACTAGTGAAGTAAGGCCAAGGCAGTTGTGGGTATGAAGGATATGGTGCAAGGAGAGTGCCCAGCATCCAGTAGTCTTCAGTGTTTATTCAGCTGAAACTATCAGTTAGAACTTTTTGCACAATAGTACATCTTGTAGAACCCCCTTCTTTTTTTTTTTTTTTGTCTTAGATTTCTTAAATCGTTGGAAGAGATATTCCAGCTTATGAAAGACACCTTTGGAATTTTGTTTTACTTAGACATGTTTCAGCACTTTTTGTGCTATCTTCAGTGTATAACACTAGCATCGTTACAAGTCATTCTTCCCTAATAACCTAACCTCAAGTCCTATCACGGGAAAAGCCATGTATAACACTAACCTGCCATGACACAAGCTAATGTGGCCCTCTTAGAGGATTTGAGAAATTTTGATCATGTGTTTACGTAATGAATGAAGGTATCGGACTGTAATTTTGAATATAGTGCAATTAATAGAAAAACTAAACAGGCTCTGAGCTTTGGGGTTTAATGGAGATAGTAAATTTCGTATACGAATGAAAAAATGAACGGTCACCAACCCAATTAGGCACATGAACCTGGAAATATATGTTTAAGAAAATTAAATATTAGTTATTGAAGTTACTTTCATTAATATTTCCCTTCACCAATACTGCACATACTAGGAATCATAGAAAGCAAAAGTGTACCAACTCACTCTAATAAGAGCTACACTCAATATTGTTACTTAGATCAGTACTGAAATGTTCCTGCAAGAGATGCAGAACTAAAATTGGCCAGGAGGGGCTTCTGGCTTAACTGACATATAAATACCACAATTAAAATAAATAATACCACAATCACACTGTTCATACTCCCATTTATAGAAATATAACAGATTTCCTTAGCAGTAATAATAGTCAATTTATCTTTCTAATATGAGAAGAATGTGGTGGGGACCCGTAAACTGATATTGTATCACTAGTCAAACTCTATGATTATTTCAGTAGCAAAATTCAATTCAGCTAAATTTAATTCTCAGTTTATGATTTTACTTTTCAAGACAAATTATTCAACACTGAGCTCAATTAACTTAAAAAAAATTTTCATGATAGTAATCAAGGCTAAATTATATTTCAAAGAAGTTTAACTTATGTGCCTTTTTCATCACCTGTGAAGCACGTATTTTAGACAGTACATTTACACAGTCTTGCACTCAATTTTTCCAAAACAATACTTTGCAATAAACTGAGGTCACTTTAGCAACATTCTAACTTCAAGTCTTGCTAATCCTTGCACATCTGACAAACATAAATAAACAATGATAGTGAATTTGAAACGGGATACTCAGTTTTATAAACACTTAGGAGGGTATCCTGCATAGGTTCATGATCAGGATAAAAGTTTTGTTTCTAAACACAGATTTATAGCACTTGGATTATTATTAAAATCACTCACACAAATTAACTGGTCCAATACATATCTGTATTCATGTAGTTGTTGAAGCAGTGGCGAAGTAGTGTTGGCAAGCGACGTGGTGGCTAACTGTACTCATGGCTCTTGATGTTTGAATGTTCTATACAATTTCTTCTTGGCGACAGATTTTTAATGTGTTTGAGCCATTCCTTGTTGCCAAGAGTGCCATACAACATCCAAATCCACATCTGAGGCAAAATTCCTAGCAAAGCAGCTTCCAATTGCCTCCCTTGGCACCGATGATGTGTACTGTGCAACGGCGAGCCACTGCCTGCCTATTGTTCCCGCCAAGTAGCCGCCCAGCTCGACCACCCAAACTACTTTATACATCTTGCCATCCCACTTCCGTTGTGGAGGGACTTCCCTACATCTTTTATATTTTACAATACAAGTGCCCTAAACATGAACCAGCTTCCGATATACAATGTTTTTCTTCTAAATATATACATATTGTAAAATTTCATTACTTTAAACATCACTTAGCTTTTTCCATATATACACTCCTGGAAATTGAAATAAGAACACCGTGAATTCATTGTCCCAGGAAGGGGAAACTTTATTGACACATTCCTTGGGTCAGATACATCACATGATCACACTGACAGAACCACAGGCACATAGACACAGGCAACAGAGCATGCACAGTGTTGGCACTAGTACAGTGTATATCCACCTTTCGCAGCAATGCAGGCTGCTATTCTTCCATGGAGACGATCGTAGAGATGCTGGATGTAGTCCTGTGGAACGGCTTGCCATGCCATTTCCACCTGGCGCCTCAGTTGGACCAGCGTTCGTGCTGGACGTGCAGACCGCGTGAGACGCCTCTTCATCCAGTTCCAAACATGCTCAATGGGGGACAGATCCGGAGATCTTGCTGGCCAGGGTAGTTGACTTACACCTTCTAGAGCACGTTGGGTGGCACGGGATACATGCGGACGTGCATTGTCCTGTTGGAACAGCAAGTTCCCTTCCCGGTCTAGGAATGGTAGAACGATGGGTTCGATGACGGTTCGGATGTACCGTGCACTATTCAGTGTCCCCTCGACGATCACCAGTGGTGTACGGCCAGTGTAGGAGATCGCTCCCCACACCATGATGCCGGGTGTTGGCCCTGTGTGCCTCGGTCGTATGCAGTCCTGATTGTGGCGCTCACCTGCACGGCGCCAAACACGCATACGACCGTCATTGGCACCAAGGCAGAAGCGACTCTCATCGCTGAAGACGACACGTCTTCATTCGTCCCTCCATTCACACCTGTCGCAACACCACTGGAGGCGGGCTGCACGATGTTGGGGCGTGAGCGGAAGACGGCCTAACGGTGTGCGGGACCGTAGCCCAGCTTCATGGAGACGGTTGCGAATGGTCCTCGCCGATACCCCAGGAGCAACAGTGTCCCTAATTTGCTGGAAAGTGGCGGTGCGGTCCCCTACGGCACTGCGTAGGATCCTACGGTCTTGGCGTGCATCCGTGCGTCGCTGCGGTCCGGTCCCAGGTCGACGGGCACGTGCACCTTCCGCCGACCACTGGCGACAACATCGATGTACTGTGGAGACCTCACGCCCCACGTGTTGAGCAATTCGGCGGTACGTCCACCCGGCCTCCCGCATGCCCACTATACGCCCTCGCTCAAAGTCCGTCAACTGCACATACGGTTCACGTCCACGCTGTCGCGGCATGCTGCCAGTGTTAAAGACTGCGATGGAGCTCCGTATGCCACGGCAAACTGGCTGACACTGACGGCGGCGGTGCACAAATGCTGCGCAGCTAGCGCCATTCGACGGCCAACACCGCAGTTCCTGGTGTGTCCGCTGTGCCGTGCGTGTGATCATTGCTTGTACAGCCCTCTCGCAGTGTCCGGAGCAAGTATGGTGGGTCTGACACACCGGAGTCAATGTGTTCTTTTTTCCATTTCCAGGAGTGTATATTACAATACTTCAAATTTCCTGTTACAAATCGATTACCTTTATCAACAAAGTAGTTCACAGTTGAGATATGTATTACTGGGCTGATGCATTGTGTGTCGTTTATTACAGTATGTCTGAAGTTCTGGTTTTATAGCTTATTTGGAAATTGGTCAATGTATGCATTAGTTTACATATCTTACATGAAGTTAACTGAATATTTATGTTGGTAGCTGTAAGTATGCTACACATTCTACAACTTGTCATCTGCAAACAGCAAAACGTAATTTTTATTTTTGTTTCTTATGCATATCTGAACGAAAATGAGTATGTATTGTGTTACAGTGTGTGTTACTTACAGCTTTGATGTTGTGGCGCTTGTCTCATTTGTTTGTGGTGTGGTGTCAAGCTGATTTCTCCCTCTTTTGTCATTTCACAGGCATTTTCTGCGATTTTTCAAACTTGCAGAGTGCTTTTGCCACCATTATGTGTTGTTGTGGCTGTGTGGTATTCATTTGTTTCGTTGCTTGTTTTCCTGGGTGAGGCATACGGATTTGAAATATTGTTGGTGTGTGTGTGTGTGTGTGTGTGTGTGTGTGTGTGTGTGTGTGTTCTCAGAGAGAGAGAGAGAGAGAGAGAGAGAGAGAGAGAGAGAGATTGTGGTGGGTTACTGTGGAAAGGCATCTAGAGTGAATGTTGTGCAGTTTGGGAGAGAGGAAAATTCTGGGGGGCCAATCATGTGACGTTTTGGTGTGGATGTTATTTGTATAGTTCTTCAGTTGTGGCAAAGAGGGTTTTATTGCACAGTGATGTGTGTTCATTTTAGTTCATTTAGTACTTTCTTTCCTTGGGATATTGATTTTTGGATGTGATACTTTTCTTATATTGTTAATTTTTGGTATAGGCTATTACTAGTTTTAAATTGTTGATTCTGTATGCTATGTTGAGTCCTAGTTTCTTTAGTATATTGTGTAACTTTGTTGTTGCAAGTCATTATGTGCTGTTTCTTGCTGACTGCTGAATTGTTGTATATGATGTGTTTGTTTGTGTGTGTGTTTCATAATTATGTCATCTGTTTTTGTATTTTGGAGTTTATTTTATATACTCTCTTTGTATCATACCCATTCTTTTATGCAGTTTGCTTTATTCTATTTAGTTCTTGCTCGTAATCATGTTTATTCATGGGTGGAATTCCTCATCCAATTTTCTTAGCAAGTGTGGAAATAATAACTGCAACACCACAAGAAGATTATTCTTACACTGACTCCCCAAAACATTAATTCATTGGACCTATTTATTTATTTATTTATTTTACAATGCAAAACACAAAAACAATTTTCATATAGACTTTGTCTCCTTGTCTAGAGTTCAGAATGGAATTATGTAATCAGGTGGGAAGGCATCCAGTAAGCTCCCATATAACAAGAAATTGGAAGTGCTGCTAATTTAAAAGGAAATTAAAAATTTACTTCTTTACTGGAGTATCTGAATATCTAGATTCGGTGATTGAAAATTTCTGTCTGTTACCCACATGGCAAGCATCAGTGTTCATTGTTAGGCTGTAAGTAGGAATCATTGTTTATATATGTACATATAGTTTATTTGAAAAGCACAGGTACACTAAAGTAAACATTAAGCTGTTGAAAGCAGATAATCAGCAGATACCTATTATAAATGAGGAGAAAGGAGCTTCATTTCAGCTGTCTTTCTCATTTACTTAACTAAATTTAGCTGGCATAACAATGAAAAGAATTAAGCAGTACAGTGATTGTTGTTAATACAACATAAAAATTAAGTTTCTGTGATTTCCTTGTTTTTTGTTATGTTTACCTTCACTCTCTATCTGTCCTTGAAAATTCTCTTCATTGATGGGATCCACAGAATATGTTCTGTTCCAAGTAATAAGTATACAAACAATAGCATCACAGTACATTTACTCTCTCATGAAGTTTGTGGTGAAGAACTGGTCAAAATATAAAATAGTAGCATAATTTGAAAATATAATACACAGGAAAAAAATAGCCTCCATTATCCACTACTTGAAAAGAGCAAAATATTTGATCATTACCTTTTGAATTACGGGAAGGGCTGGCAAAGAAAACAATTTTAAAAACATTTCTGCTGGACAGTTGCTACAAGGAAGAATCGGAAAGACTGCCCCTAATTTCTTTTTAGTGGAAATAAGTTACGTACACATAATTACAGCTATATGTACTATTCTGTGTACCCTACACTATTTTTCCATATAGTCCCCACACCTGTTCAGACATTTGTCTCATTGCAGCACCAGATTTGAGATGTCTCTGTGGTAGAAGTCATCGGCCTAACTGTGGAACCTGTGTCACCTCCTCTGTTGGCTTCATTGCTGCATTTGAATCACTGTACTGCTGGGAACTTCTTCAGTGGACCTAAAACACGGAAGTCACTAGACACATACAAATGTAGATGATTCAGTGAAGCAGTCATTCGCTTGTCTTTCATCATGTCATCCAACATGAAACCTTTCAGTAGCCTAAGAACCCCTGAACAACATTGTAAACACTCCCACATGGGATGCCAAGCTCTTGCAAAATTTTCTTGAGGTACACATGACAATCCATTTTCAGTGTTGCATCCATGTGAGAAATGTTACCAGTCATCAACAAACACGACCCTTTTAAAAACTCATTGTCATGCAGGTCTTCAGTCCTTTGTTAACTGAAAACCCCACCACTTCACACTTCTCAAAGAAAGACACTTTTCCACATATGTGGGATGCATTTCTCTGTGGATTTTGATGGGTCCCTTGCACCATAGAAAATGAATCATAACTCACACACTCTGGACGTGTGAAGCACACTCGCCATATGTCAAAAATCCGCCTCAGTTGCGAAATGTTACTGGTCTTTACACAGGTTTCAGCTAGAGTAATCTAGCCTTCTTCAGAAGCATAAAATAAGCTAATACATGCCAGAGTAAGGCACAGTCAAACATAAAAAGCTAAAGTGCCGTGGTAGCATGTCAAGCTACGTTACATAACTGAGGAACAGCCCTGGCCCCACTTCGTGGAAAGTGGTCAGTCAGTCAAGTGGAACTGATAGTGTAACAGAGGTTATAAGATAAACATAAGCAAAAATTAAACAAAGGTACTATAGTCAAAGTAAATTGGTCAAAGAAGAGGGAATTATATCAGGAAATGAGACGCTAAAAGTAATAGAAGAGTTTTGCAATTTGGGAAGCAGAATAACTCGCAATAGCAGAAGTAGATAGAATATAAAACACAGACCAGCAATGGCATGAAATATTTGTCTGAGAAAGAAAAATATGCTAATGTTATGTACAGATTTAAGTGTTAGGAAATAGTTCCCTAAAGGAATTGCCTTGAGTGTACCTTATACATAGGTGAAAAGTGCGTGACAGGCAGCATACATAAGAAGAGAATAGAAGATTTTGATATGTGGTGCTAGAGGTGAACATTGAAGATTAGATGGGTAGGCTGGCTAACTAATGAAGAAGTACTCAATCTAATTGCAAAAAAATTGTTTGTGGCACATCACTAAAAGAAGGAATTGGTTGATAGCACTCATCTTGGTACACGAAAGAGTAGGTGATTCAGTAAAGCAAGAAAGTACAGGTTGAGGATGGGGGAAGGGGAGGTAAAATTGTAAATAAAAATAAATAGTTATGCAGAGATGAAGAGACTTGTGCACAGGATAGAGTAATGTTTAGAGCAGCATCAGTCTAGTCTTCAGACTAAAAACAGCAATAACAACAGAGACAGTCATTTCCATAGAGTGTAAGAATTTCCTACAGTTGACGACAACAAAATTTTCTCTTTGTAAGAAAGTCTGAGTCTCAGTAGAAATCCCTTGTACTTTGTGTGAAAGCACGTAACCATGTGTCTCGCAAAACATCACCAGCTGTGTCAATCTCCTTTATCAGTATCATAGTC
Organism: Schistocerca serialis cubense; assembly: GCF_023864345.2. NCBI lineage: Eukaryota > Metazoa > Arthropoda > Insecta > Orthoptera > Acrididae > Schistocerca > Schistocerca serialis. The sequence continues at coordinate 214,759,489 of NC_064646.1, read as the reverse complement.
ATTTCCATGTTGCATAGCAGCTGATTTCTAACTGTATTGTAAATGTGACATTGCGATTATTCTCTCTTCAGAGATTATTTCCTGAATTAGTGCATTTTCAAATGTTAATGGACTTTTGGGTCACCTTGTATGTGTGATACCTATGAAACTCCCAGATCTTAAAAACTATGATCTTTTAATTCATCTCTTTCCATGTATGTTTCACTGTATAACCATGTTGGTTATCACTTGGTATGTATATATTTTCCATCATTCATGTTCTCATATGTGTTTTAGATAGGACCTGTGATGAATTTGATGAATAAAGTCTTTTATTCAAATGGCAGACAACTTTAACACAACCAGACACCTTTTAATCAAAGGGTCATATTAAGCAATCATTCTCATCTGTTAAAGCTGTATTCAAAACAATCAAGTACTCATGGAAATGATGATGTATTGACTTAGTGGAAGATAAAGTAGAATTTTAAATGCGACAATACTGCAGTTGCATTGAAAGCATACCAATATGTGTCTCACCTGCTCTAATCTTTTGGCTTCTCTCCGACTTTTTCATTTTATCAAATATCAAGACTTGACCAGAGAAATGAAATTGTTGAGGAATTAGTGTGCTATTCTTTGTCAGTGAGTACTTGTTGGCATTCTGTAGTTGTTACTTTTCTAAAGGGATCAAAAATCTGCAAAATAACGGGGGTAAGTCTCCATAGTTGAAAAGAGAACTGTACCGGAAAGTAAAGCAGCTTTTTTTGAAAGCTTTTTCTCTGTTTCCCATATTTATCAAACAATCTGTATACATCAGTAGTCTGGTCATGTGTTTCACTGTTTCCAAACATGAACATATCAGTACCCCATTAAGAGGAAAGCAAAACACAATTTCAAGGCAAATATTACATGAGACAGCTAAAAATGGTATTTGTATCCTTATCTTTCTGTTTATGGAACATAAGCTATGACATAATTTAGAGGAAGTGAGCCACAACTAATATGACAAATTAACAAATCACAGAAATATCATAAAGTAGATCCAAGATAGAACAGAATAAACGGAAATTCTGTCTGTCACAAATTTTATCTGAATTACATAAAAGAATATTTTGCTTATGCTTGTGAGAGGATTTTTAGTTTGTATTTATTTGTCAATCAGTTGTTATACTAATTTTCATGAAATGCATTGAAATTACATGTTTGGTTATCAATAGTACTAGACATAACAGAAGTGGAGTTCTTATAATGGTAGCGGACAGTTCTGATGTCTTTCCTGGATTACAACACGTATCAGCTACACATCAAAAGCAAAGCTCATGACTGCATGCTTTCTCAGTGACAAATTTCTTCTTTAAATGAACAAAATACAAACAAATAATCTCATCTGTGTGCATTAGTGTATGATGGTGTATGCTGAAGGGGCAATCTCTGAAACCCAAGAGATTATAAAGCAGAACTGCCTATGATTTAGTTAGTATCTGTTAGCAGACCAAATGTAGATGTGAGAGAGGTATAACAAGAATGTCTTGTCTGGCTTACTGAGCATCTTGATGCCGGTTCTGCAGCTGCAGTATTGATTGTGAAATCATATTCCAAATAATGAGAATTTATGCTTGCAAATGGGGAGAGGAGGAAACATGAATTGAGTTAGAGTTAAAATTTTACAAAATATAAAGATTTATGAATGGGCCCAAGAAAGATAAAAAGAAGATAATGGAAGTTGCTGAAGGTCCTTTGAATTTAGGCATGGAGTGGAAACATGATCTCAATTGCAGTCATACTGAGAGAAAACATGTAATGCATTTTTGCTCGTTATGATGAGTGTCAGGAGAGTTTTCAATAGAGGTAAGTGGGTAAGTGTTAGATATCAAATCTGTATGTCCAGGGATCTGTCACACTGTTTGATCTTAGGAATTTTTTCTTCCATGGCTTCACTGGGGGGTCAATGATTTGTTAATATAAAGGATACCCAAATAACACCACGATTCTGATTCCACATTAACTGTAGATCATTCTACAACTTCTAGTTGAGTCATTTCAAAGTTTATGGGAAGGAAAGAGTATACCACATACAGTAGGACCATTGCTAGTAAAGCAATGCAACATTCAGAACAATTTCTGGTTTGAAAACAGCCTTACTCTTTTTTAGTAACCACCACAGTTTAGATTGAACTGCTATGTTGTTGTTGTTGTTGTGGTCTTCAGACCTGAGACTGGTTTGATGCAGCTCTCCATGTTACTCTATCCTGTGCAAGCTTTTTCATCTCCCAGTACCTACTGCAACCTACATCCTTCTGAATCTGCTTAGTGTATTCATCTCTTGGTCTCCCTCTACGATTTTTACCCTCCACGCTGCCCTCCAATACTAAATTGGAGCTATTGGAGCTGCTATACTTAGTCAAATAATGCCTTAACCACTATATATAGGCAGCAAATAACCAATTGAATTGAAGCATTCTTTTTATAAAAAATATTTTACTTCCCTAGATGAGCTGAACAGTAATGGGATACGTAACTGGAGCAAGGAGAAGCAACAGTTTGCTCATATCATCTGAAAGAGGAACAAGTGCAGTATACAGTGCAGAAAGTTGTTAATCTGCTACACTGTGCTCAGCTGACAGTTATTGCAACAGAGTAAAAAAAAAAAAAAAAATGAAAATCTTTCATTTAAGTTAAACAGTAGCCACATAATATACCCAAACAATAAATATAGCTTTTTGCCTATATGAGCTGTAAAAACTAGTTAACTCTTTCATAGTTGAGGAGTGGCATGGGGTGGATGGAAATATTAATGTTGGCTTGCACCAAGAATACCCATTAAAGTATTTGGCCTTTGTGACTAATCATTTACATATTTTGCTGTTGATGACCATTTGCATTTATAATGCATTGAATACTGTGTGTAGTCATGCTATGTGATGATTAAGTAACTACTTGTTGCAGTTGCTCTCGTATGGTAGCATTGTATATGTCTGTATAAGCCCATTGACTAGCATGCTCTCTAACAAAGAAAATGATAACCTTATGTGATTTCCTGCAACTTCTGCTGCATCACGCTGATTAATACCAGTTGACTGTACCTTTCTTCATTGAATAATACAGCACTTCAGTAAGATTATAAAATGTAGAACTGTGACAATTCTTTGTCAAAAACTCCATACCTTTAATGATTTGTAATGTTTTTAGAACGACTTTTGCCCCAAAATTTTGACTTCCTTACTGAAGTCCTCTCCTGGCTGGGCATTGCTGTACACCAAAGGACACTGTTTTATTCGAGAAAAGGAAATCTTGTGTTCTGGGTTAATCTATGGCCATTTAATTGTAATGGGTGCTAACATAGTATTCATGTGGACTTCCATATTTGTAGATATAAGAAAATGAAGCTTTTTATATATTTATCTAAAAACAATGATTTTGAGACTTACCAAACAAAAGCACTGGCAGGTCGATAGACACACAAACAAACACAAACAAACATACACGCAAAACTCAAGCTTTCGCAACAAACAGTTGCTTCATCAGGAAAGAGGGAAGGAGAGGGAAAGACGAAAGGATTTGGGTTTTAAGGGAGAGGGTAAGGAGTCATTCCAATCCCGGGAGCGGAAAGACTTACCTCAGGGGGGAAAAAGGGACAGGTATACACTCTCACACTCACACATATCCATCCGCACATACACAGACACAAGCAGACATTTGTAAAGGCCTTTACAAATGTCTGCTTGTGTCTGTGTATGTGCGGATGGATATGTGTGTGTGTGCGAGTGTATACCTGTCCTTTTTTCCCCCTGAGGTAAGTCTTTCCGCTCCCGGGATTGGAATGACTCCTTACCCTCTCCCTTAAAACCCACATCCTTTTGTCTTTCCCTCTCCTTCCCTCTTTCCTGATGAAGCAACTGTTTGTTGCGAAAGCTTGAATTTTGCGTGTATGTTTGTGTTTGTTTGTGTGTCTATCGACCTGCCAGCGCTTTTGTTTGGTAAGTCTCAAAATCTTTGTTTTTAGATATATTTTTCCCACGTGTAATGTTTCCCTCTATTATATTTTTATATATTTAGTCACAGTTGATTTGCTGCATTATCAAACACACATGTGATGGTCATGCTTCTTAATGTGTGATCTGGTATAACAACTTATCATACATATGCATTGTTGTGTTCATGCTTCATAGATACTAACAGCCAACAGCTGTATTTATAAGTTTCACAGATTTTAATAAGTCCTTCTCTTATGACCACTGAAAAAAATATTCAAGCCCTGCTGTTGATGGCATTCTTTACAAATGATAGAAATTCTAACTTTTGTTGATATGTATCCCCATTTTTGCTTGTAACTTTTTATCAGTTTCGACCTCAATCCACAAACTATGTTGTCATAGGTATTAGCCACTAATGTTTCTCACAATTGATTGATACCTTATATTGTTTTACCTTTGTCATTAAGTTAGAAAGATCCATCTGTCTCTTTGTAGACTGCTGAAAGGGCCACTATGGATACAGCAAAATGTGATTATAATTAAACGTAAAGCAAGAGGAAACACTGTTTGTTACTGAGTGAGAGTATGGGGTATGAAGCAAATAATAGCCTGAGTGATAATTACACTCTAGGACAACCTAACATATTCATAAAAAAGAATGGGAAATATTAGTGAGTAGATTGACTTTGACAATGGAAAGTTTTGTAAGAAGATACGCAACTTGCTTCAGAAAAAAGTAAGATATCAAGTGGCATGCAAAGAACTTTAATTGTAATTCTGGCCATAGATTGCCAATTACAGAACTTTATGCCCTAAAATGTTGTGATGTTATAATGTTACAATGAACAAATGCTCTACAAATGAGTGTGGCTTTTTTGACTCCAGAATTTTAGCCAGAAACCACAGGAAACAGTTTCCTTAAACAAGCAGTACTTGAATTCACAGCAATTAGCTACACAGTAAATTAAAGTAGACAAAATTAGTTCTATAGAAATGACATCTATTTTAAATGCAAGAGTGTTAAATAACACCCACAATGATTACAAATGCTTGGTTTTTTAATTCAACGTATTTTTAAAAATATTGAAAGGGAGTGTAGCTACAGTTGCTTTGTTGGCAGTCCTCTCTGTGTTTTGTTTACCACAAGTCATACTGTGAAGCTCTCAGGGGCTTGGCATTCATTAGCTGGGTATGGTCTTGTCAACCCCGGTGTTCCTGAGCTGGGAACTGGTAAGTGCCCCCAATCACCAGTCACTGTAAGCTCTGGGCATGCTTCAGCAACCACTGTGCATTATGATGGTGGAATATTGTGTGTCTCAGGGAATTGGGATCTTGGCTTGACTGCCCAGATTGCGAGGATGGTATAAACCTCTATTTATTTATTTATTTATTTATTTATTTATTTTTAAAGAAAAACCTCAATCTCAAGGCGTGCTGTGCATTAATGGGATGCATGGCTGTTGAGGTGGAACAGTTGCTAGCGGGCAACTCCTGGGGAACCTGCCCCTTGTATAAGGCTTACCTAGGACTTCTATTTCCCTAGCTGCTTGTGGGGCTGAGATGGATCCTTCCACCTTCCAGTGGAATGGGTGGGTGGGCTGCTAGGTACTAACACACATTCAAATAAGAGGGCTCATGTAGCCAGTCCTCCAGACTCAGGGGTTACCCAGAATTTGTCCATGCATAGTAACAGAATGCATGCTGCAGTCAGAATGTGTTTTTAATTGTGAAGTGGAAAGAGAGCAATTTCGACAAAGTTTCACCTTTTTATGTTGAAAAAGGTTTGGAGGGGATTGCAAGTTCACTGAAATCCATCAAATGACTGTGTAATGGCATGATGTTGGTTGAAACTGCTAGTTCCCAACAGGCAACAAGCCCCTGGAAAGCTAAATGCCTTGGAGAATATGCTATCAACAAGGAGCTCCACAACACCTTGAACTATAGAAAAGGTATGAAACTTGCTGGAAGATTAAAACTGTGTGCCGGACCGAGACTCGAACTCAGGACCTTTGCCTTTCGCGGGCAAGTGCTCTACCAACTGAGCTACCCAAGCATGACTCACACCCCGTCCTTACAGCTTTAGTTCTGCCAGTACCAGTTTGGAAGGTAGGAGACGAGGTACTGGCAGAACTAAAGCTGTGAGGATGGGGTGTGAGTCATGCTTGGGTAGCTCAGTTGGTAGAGCACTTGCCCGCGAAAGGCAAAGATCCCGAGTTTGAGTCTCGGTCCGGCACACAGTTTTAATCTGCCAGGAATTTTCATATCAGCGCACACTCCACTGCAGAGTGAAAATCTCATTCTGTATAGAAAAGGTGTTGACCTGTCAAGATCTTGTTGACATTCCCAAGGAGGAATTAAGGATGAGAAGGCTCAGGAGGGGATTATTGACATGCAAAATATATTGAAAAGGGTGAATGGTGATCTGGTGAAATCTAACTCCTTCATCTCTACTTTCAATAGCACGGAACTCTGAGACAACATCAAGATGCGTTTTCTCCATCTCACCGTGTGGCCATACGAGCTGTTTCTAATGCTAGTGGTTTGGGCACACAACATTAAGATGTAAGGGTGAAGCCACTATGGCAAATGTGGCAAAGCTGCCCATGATGGCATTGGCTGTTCCTCCCCTCCAAAGTGTGTAATCACCCTGTCTGGATTAGGGAGTGCAATATCTTCCCTGTAGAGTGGAAGATACAGAAGATTAAGATGCCAAAATGCATCCCATATGGAGAGGCCAAGAAGATCTATAAGGCCAGGCAGCATCCCACATTCAGTACCAATCTTGCTTCTGCCCTTAAAAAGCCTATTTCGACAGCTAGTGCTTTTACACAAATGGAGATTGCTATTATCAGCACTAGTAACTGTGTTTGTCAGTGTACTTGTCTAGCTGCAGTTGTTTATGAGCCCACAGCCCCTCCAGGAACATAAGAGAAAGTCACAGTTACCACCATTGCAGAGCTCACAGTCCCTCCGAAGGCAGAGTCTTGTGAAAATCCAGCGCTGTGTCTGCTGCTGTTGCGGTAATTCCCGCAAAGCCCTTCCAAGCCAAGAAAGCAAATAGGAAACTTCCACCGCAGGCAAAAACAGGCAGTAGACTGTCAGACCATGTCGATGTCATTAAACTTGTTGGTTCTGCTGCTTCTGCTTCAGAGCCAATGGACTGCGAAGTCTGCTTGGGGGCAACCATCTTACCCCAAAGCTGAAACTCCAGCCATAGTGGTCTTCCCACCCCAGCGGAAAGACGGGGTGAAAGTCCAACCATGATGGTAAAAAGGTGTCCATACTAAAATGAATGGGCTTAGGACTCATGTGGAGGAAGTGAAACTCCAGGCACAGGCCAGTCTCTGTGCTTGTGTTTTGCTTTTGTTTACAAGAAACACATTTCAAAGCTACTGATGCCCCTGTGCTACGGGGCTGCACTCTCCATCATAAGGATGACCTGATTGGGGAACAAGCCAAACGGAGGTGTTGCTGTGTTTGTCAATGACACACACCACTCCTCTGCTCTGCTTGGTGGACAGAATAGTGCTGTTCAGCCATCTGGGCAAGGCGTGCAGCTCGTTGACTGTTTAAATGCTGCCTGACAGTGGACAACCTCACAGCATTTCGAATCGCAAGAGCCAAGGCTCAACATGTCATGAAGGAGAAAAAACGGTCATGGCAAGCGTTCTTGGACTCCATCAACCGTTCTACAAAAGTATGGGAAGCCATGCGGAGGATTTCTGGTAAACACAGTCGTTTACCGATAGCAGCAGTGCTGAAATGGGTGTCTGCGAACAACACCCAGAGACATTGCTCAGATGCTGGCTGAACATTTTGCAAAAACTACAGCCAATGCAAGCCAGGATCTGGCATTTAGTCACTACCATGCAACTGTAGAGAGGGGCAAGTTGGACTTCAACTCTGACTCTTCTGAAGCCTGCAACTCTCCTTTCTCCAAGTGGGAGCTCAAATCATCACTGTCTTAGACTTGTGAGACTGCATCTGGTCACAACAAAATCCGGTACTGTATGCTTCGATATTTGCCAGTGGCATAAAAGGAAACCCTCCTCAAATGTTTTAATCTTATATGGCAGACAGCCAACTTCCCCAACGTGTGTAGGGAGGCCATTCTGATACCTCTCCTGAAACTGGGAAAGGACAGTAGATCTCCCAGTAGTTACAGGAGTCGCCTTAGAAAACTATGTTGGAAAGACTCTGGAGCAAATGGTTAACATCCATCTGGTCTGGTTTGGTTGTTAGAGACCAGACAACTCCTTGACCACTCTCCGTGTGGATTCTGGAGATTTCGGTCTACCTCACCCCACTAGAGGCCTAGAGGCAGCTATTCAGTAGTCTTTCCTATGCAGCCATAGCTGCATTGGTACATTCTTCGATATCCGCAAGGCATACGATACTGCTTGGAGACACTGTATTCTTTCACAACTGCATCAGTGGGGTTTTCATGGCCACCTTCCCCTCTTCACATGGTGTCTCCTGTCTCAACAGTGTTTTTGGACTCGAGTTGGTGGCTCGCTGTCAGATCATTTGAGCAGGACAGTGTTTTAAGTGTTACCCTCTTCGCCATGGCCATAAACACTATCATGTCTACAGTAAGGAGTCCTGTACAGTGCTACTTATTTGTGGACAGTTTCGCTGGTTTCTGTTCTTCCACCAGTGCTGCAACGGCAAGCCATCAGTTGCAACTTAAAGTGCGTAGGAGGTTAGAGGAGGGGGCTGCAAAGGCAGGTTTTCAGTTTTCTGCAGGTGTGTGTGTGTGTGTGTGTGTGTGTGTGTGTGTGTGTGTGTGTGTTTTCTTTTGTTTTAATCATTCTCATAGTATTTGTAATTTGCCTGCCCTGCATAAGGGGGACACGATCCTACATTTTAGAGATGCAGTGCTGTTTCTGACCCTCACTTTTTACTCGAAATTGTTGTGGTTGACACACCTGAGAGACCTGAACCCCAGAACCCTGAAGGTACTAAATCTCTTAAAATGCCTTAGCCACAGGTCTTGGGGAGCAAGCAGGATGTGTCTCCTTCAGTTTTATAGGGCTTTCATGCATTTGTGGCTGGATTATGGGTGAACAGTGTATGGATCAGTGAGGCCGCCTTATTTGCAGATCATTAATGCTGTCCACCAGGAGGGGATTCGACTGTTCAAGGGTGATTAGAGGACCAGTCCCATACCCAGCCTCTGTGCTGAGGCTGGAGAACCGCCATATACCATTCGGCAGCAGCTCCTCCTAGTGAATAAGGCATGTAAAGTCTCTGCAGATCTGACTTCACCCACACACTATACTGTTGCTTCCGCCTCTGGAATGTCTTTTCTCCAGCCATCCATGGGCACAATGCCATTTGGGGTCTGCGTGCAGCATGTACTGGAGTCATTCAGTGTGGAGCAAGTACAATCCCAAATCCAGGGTTTTAACCATCTGCCACCCTGGTTGGCACAAAGACCAAGTGTAATTTTAGATTTAGTGCAGCACAGGAGAGATTACACCCGTGCTTCTGTTTTTACTTCAATATTTTCAGACATTTGATATGAGCATCACACCTATGCAGCTGTCTTTACAATTGGGTCTAAGCAGGGGGACTGTGTTTGTTGCTCTGTCGTTTTCTATTATCCCGGATCATGTCTTCAAGGTCTGACTGCCTCAAGACTTTACTGTCTTTGATGCAGAATTAGAGTTAGTTACGTGTTCCATTCATGTCTCATGGTAACTGTTATGATGTGGAACGTGTCAAGTGCATAAGAAATGCACACGTGAATCAAAGTTCCCTTATTCTTTTAGTTAAAATTTTTATTAACTACCCCATTCGCTTAAATGGCACAAAATGTATATATTATACCTATAGATTTATTTATTCCTATTAAAAAATCCATATCTAGTATAGATGGAGTTGTCAAGGAAGTATGATTTAAATTTATTTTTGAAACTATTACTGCTGTCTGTCCGACATTTTATTTCATCTGATAATTTATCAAAAAGTTTTACAGCAGCATATTTTACCCCTTTCTGTGCCAAAGGTAGGTTAATTAGAGGATAGTGTAAGTTTGCCTTTCTTCTGGTATTGTAATCATAAATGTCACTGTTGTTTTTAAACTGGACCATGTTTTTGAGAACAAATTTCATTACTGAGTAAATGTATTGTGAGGTGGTTGTAAGAATTCCTAACCTTTTAAACAGATGCCTACAAGATGTGCGACTGTCAGCCCCACACGTTATTCTAATCATCTTCATTTGAGCAGTGAATACTGTTTGCCTAAGTGTTGAGTTACCTCAAAATATTATTCGTTTGACATCAGAGAGCGAAGGTATGCAAAGTATGTTAGCTTACTAATTTCTACATCCTTAATATTGGCAATTATTCTGATTGCAAAAGTTGCTGAACCTAGTCGCTGTAGAAGATCCAAAATATGAATTTTCCAATTAAGATTCTCATCTATATGTACAACCAAATACTTAGTATGCTATACCTGGCTACTGACTTCTGTTGATGTTGTGTTATATTTATTGAAGGACTGTGCTCCTTACAGCAGAAAATTGGATGTACAGTGTTTTTTCAAAGTTCAGAGCAAGCCTATTCACAGAAAATCAATTAATAACTTTTCCAAAGAAATTACTTGTATCATTTTCTTTTGGAGTTTCTTTTACTGGATTAGTAATGATGTTTGTAGCATCAGCAAACAGCATCACTTTAGCTTCTTGTTTCAGATAAGAAGTGATGTCATTTACATATGTCAAGAACAGAACGGGACCCATGATTGAACACTGTGGAACACCTAACATAATTTCACCCCAGTTAGATGAAATGGCAAACTTCCTTAAATCCCTTAAACCACACATAAAGAAACTTTTTGTTTCCTGTTCTGTTGACATGACTTAACCGCTCATACACTCTCCCATTTATACCGTAGAATTGTAATTTCTGTAACATAATTTCATGGTTCACACAATCAAATGCTTTGGATAAGTCACAGAAAATTCCCATTTTTACATTTTACTATTTAAAGACTTTATTATGTGGGCAGTGAAATTGTATATTGCTGTCTCAGTGGCACATCATTTTTAAAATCCGCACTGTGATTTGTTACATTACTTTCTTCACGATTTGTGAAAATGTTGTTATCAAGGATACTGGCTGGTAATTATTGACATCTATAGTGTCCCCTTTTGTGTAGAGAGGCTTGACAATTGTGTATTTTAAGCTGTCTGGGAAAATACCTTGAGCTAGTGATGCATTACATATGTGAGTCAGAACATCAGCTGTAACTACTCCACATTGTTTTAATATCTTGTTAGAGTTGTCATCTACTCCAACAGAACATTTATTTTTCAAAGGTTTAATGATTTTTCTTTATTTCACAAGAGGTTGCTTGGTGAAAATTAAACTAACTAAGATTTCTCAAAACTATCTCTTCTGTGTACTGCTTGGCTTTTTCTTTTCAACTATTCTCACCATTTTTTTTTTTTTACCTACGCTTCAGAATTGGTTGTTAAATACATTAGCTACTTGTGTACTGGTGGTTAAGATGGTCTCATTCTCCTTAATAGTAGTCCCACCTACCCCAATGGTTACTTTTCCTGTCTCCTTTCTAACAAAATTCCATATTGATTTGATTTTAATACCCAAGTTGCTAATTTCATCTCTGACATATATATTTCTTGATTTTCTGACAACTTGTTAGAATATGTGGTCTTTTGGGCACTGCAGCAGATGAGACATTCTTCCAGTGCTAAATTTCTTGTCTGTTCAGATTTTCTGAGCGCCCTTTACTCTCTCCAATGTTTGTACCCAGCAGATAAATTCATCCACTATATCTAGGATGCCCTCCTCCAACTACAGTGACTGAGGAAGGAGGTGTCTTTCTGCTAGGTACCTGGGCACATGAGAATTGCGGAGAGCGAAAGGTTAGATCGATTGCCAAGTAGACATGTTGTGATCCTCTGGTATTTCATGTGCTATCCCCCTGCATGCTATCACCTCGCTGTTGAGGTACAAAGTCATGCATCAGTGGCAAGACAAATGGCTCGAAGTGACTGACAACAAGCTCTGTGTTGTAAAGCCCACAGCTCGGCCATGGCGTACTTCTTTCCAGCCACATTGACGGGACAAGGCCGTTCTTACTTGTCTTCGCATAGGCCCCTTACTCCAGTGAGAGGACCATCCAACGTGTGGTGCTTGCAGCATGCAGATCACTGTGCACCACATTTTATTGGACTGCATTTTATTTGCTGACCAGCAGATGGTGACAGGTTTGCCGACGGATCTGCTCTCTATTTTAAGCAGTGTTCAAATGAATGTGATTCAAGTTTTAAAGTTTTGTGAATTGTTCAACATTTTAACAAGATTTTAAGGAGATGTTTTTAATGTGTCAACAGGGTGACTGACTCAACCAAGTTTTTTGTAAGTGCTGAGCCATTTACATTTTCCTGTGCTTTCTTTTAGCCCCTCTGTGTTTTGTTTTCTCTGTGTTTTAATTTTATGTATAGCCACTTTCTGTCCTAATTGGTTTTAGTGCATATGAGATAGTGACTGTGTGGTCATTTCGAGTGCATGAGTATACAACAATTTTAGTTTATATCCACATTCATTTGTTTTGATAAGTGTAAGGGCGCTGATGAGCTCTCCATTGTGTGCTCATAAGATCAGCACACACACACACACACACACACACACACACACACACACACACACACAGTGAAATTTTGTACATGTGAGTAGAATTATTAATTTCTTGTTTACCCGCTTATGTTACACCGTAATTTTTCTGGAGGCGCCTGTTTGATTGGAGGGGGGGGGGGGGGTTCATGTATGACTATAAGGATATAAAATAATTTGTTTCAGACAGTAAAAGGTTTTAAATTTGCTATTCGAAAAAATAACTGTGAGATTTTGGTTGTTAAAAAATATTTTGCACAAGGTGAAGAATGTGCTATCACCCGTGGGACCTGGTTCTATGCAACATGGCAACCCTTGGAAGCTGACCACTGTGATCAACTAGAAGCTGTTCATTTAAGTCTTTTCATCGGGAAGAAGCTCCTCGACTTGCTGCCAGATCCTACTTGCAACACTGCTCGTCCTGGTAAGTCAGTCATAAATCAAAATGGCTTTCATTTTCTTTTTCCATTAGCAATATTAGCTTCTTTCTTGGATGTAGTAATTTGTCAGTGTCATCAGTTATTTTCCATTGTTTCAATTCTGTACTGATCTATACATACTTCTTTTTCCCATTCTCTAGTCCTGATCAGTTTATTTTTCTTTCCACTGGCTTATCCTGTTTTCTGGTTCTTTCTCTTTCTCCTCATGGGGCTCACAACTCTTTTGTGATGACATACCTGGCACCTGGTGAGCACGGGGCCGTGAGTCATTGTGGCAGTTCGTCTCCCCCTCCCCTCCAACTATCCTTCACGTCTGTATACCTTACCTCCTTCCTCCTCTTATGGCTAGTTAAATATTGTTCCTGGCAGTGGGTTTATGCCTCTACTTTTCAAAAATTTCCTCAGTAACACAAGCTACGCAGGGAATGTCACCCATCATAGCACATGTCCCACCAAATGTACAATTACACCTTATTCACATGATGTGGATCGTGTATGCAAAGTGTGGAAAACACAACACCGTCACCGAGCCATTATAGGAGGAGGTTATCATATAACTGCACAGCTGTGGCCTCCTGATCATGAAGGAATTGAACTGTCAGTATCTGTCCTGTCAGCATGCTGCATATGCCAAGGAGTATGTGGTGTTGAAACTGGAACATGGAGGACTCTCTGCAATGGTTGCTGGTACCAGGCAGCTAGTGCTGTGATAGGGTGACGATTGTGAGAATAGTCTCCAGCTGGAGTGCATGGTACAGTGGTAGACATTTCGCAATGAAGAGACCTAACTATCCTAAGTTAGTGATCGTAAGTCACCAGCATTCTCATCAGGTCAGACAGTTACAATGTTCCGAGATACAACTTCATGACATTGCCTCCATTAGCTACAATAAGTGAGCAAAACCGATTGAAGGAGCAAAGAGAGAAGTATGGTCCCCAGTCCTTGGTCTTTCTAGAATGGACATGGAAATTTTCTTGAAAATAAAACCATTGTGCTTTGTAGAACAAATTGAAGATGAATACAGTAAAGTCACCTCCATCAGTAAAATGAGAAACAAATAACTATTACACAATACATCAAATAACTATTACACAATACATCATCTCCCACACAGTCACAGGTCCTGCTCTGATGTAACAAGCTTGGGGATATCTCAGTTATAGTTACACCACATAAGAACCTCAGCGTGTTGCAAGGTATATATTTTCATGTCCTTACACTACAAACAGAGGAAGAATTATGAGGAAACTTGGAAAGATGTTGAGTCTACTTTGTCCTTTGCGTCCAGGAAAAACACTGGAACTTTCATTCTGCCTTTTTATAATGACACACTTCAGAGAAAGTGAAGATATTGGTCTATCAGTGATATGTCAAACAATATACACCATCTCCCGTGCAGCACTTTAAATGAATATGTTGGTTGTAAACATGTTTCGTGGTGTTCAAATGGCCCAATGTATGGAGACTGTGCCCAAGCATTACATGAGAACACTCTGTGTCGAAGACTTCTGGTTTACATTAACTGTAGGGAAGGGCATTCTCCCTGCTCATCAGCTTGATGTATATTCAAAAAAGAATGCAAAATACAAAACCTTTGACTGAGTAATTTATTTTGAGATTTGGAAGAAATATGAACATTTACATACTGTACAAACAATGACAGATGTCACACAAATAATAAGCAAGGTACCGCCTACAGTAAAAAAGAATGCTCACTCTCCTCCATCAATACTGGGATCAAACATCCTCCCAAGCACTCTTCTCCAGGCCCCGAATCAAGGAAAACAGGATCTTCTCCCCCTCTATTATCCTTCTACATCTACCTCAAGGACCTTGGCCTCCCCTTCCTGAGCAGTGCAGTATCTTTCTTGACAGGTCTCTCTTGGATGAGGACTACCCATCCATATCCACAAACCACCACCACCACCACCACCACCACCACCACCCCTCCCCCTCCCCCTCCCCTTTCCACATTGGTCATGGGAGGAGGAGGAGAAAATCAGTGGTTTAATGTCCCATAAACAACAAAGTCATTAGAGATGAGCACAAGCTCTATTTAGGGAAGGATGGAGAAGGAAAGTGGCCATGCCTTTTGAGGAAATCATCCTGGCATTTGCCTTAAACGATTTAGGGAAATCATGGGAAACCTAATTTAAGATGGTTGGACATGGGTTCAAACCATCGTCCTCCCGAATGCAAGTCCAGTGTGTTAATCACTGTACTACCCCACTTGTCATTATAATTGAAAATGGGCTGTCGGACATCCTGCTTGTCTTCAGTTCCAAAAGCCTGTCTAGACATTTCCAAGCTGAAACTAAATATCCAAAAGAAAAAGAAGGAAACAAAGGAAAAGACAGAGCACAAATTGGTGATATTGGATTGTGACAAGTTTTTACCACTTCCAGTCCACCCTTTCCCTAACAGCAACTGAGACTTATAGAGACTGTGGGCCCTAAACTCTCACACCTTCCATGTATGTTGATAACGTCTGGTCTGCATGTATTATACACTCTGTGATCAAAAGTATCTTGACAACCCCAAAAACATACATTTTTCATATTAGGTCCATTGTGCTGCCGCCGACTGCCAGGTACTCCATATCAGCAATCTCAGTAGTCGTTAGACATTGTGAGAGAGCAGAATGGGATGCTCCGCGGAACTCACGGACTTTGAGTATGGTCAGATGATTGGTTGTCACTTGTGTCATACATATACAAGCGAGATTTCTACACTCCTAAGCATCCCTGGGTCCACTGTTTCCGATGTGATAGTGAAGTGGAAACATGAAGGGACACGTACAGCACAAAAGCGTACAGACTGACCTCGTCTGTTGACTGACAGAGACTACCGACAATTGAGGGGGTCGTAATGTGTAATAGACAGACATCAATCCAGACCATCACACAGGAATTCCAAACTGCATCAGGATCCACTGCAAGCACTATGGCAGTTAGGCGGGAGGTGAGAAAACTTGGATTTCATGCTCGAGCGGCTGCACGTAAGCCACACAAACGACGCCTCACTTGGTGTAAGGAGCATAAACATCGGACTATTGAACAGTGGGAAAACATTGTGTGGAGTAATGAATCACAGTACGCAATGAGGCGATCTGATGGCGGGATGTGGATGTGCCGAATGCCTGATGAACGAAGGGGCTTGTAACCCTTGTTGTTTTGTGTGATACTATCACCGCATAGGCTTACATTGATGTTTTAAGCACCTTCTTGCTTCCCACTGTTGAAAAGCAATTCAGGAATGATGATTGCATCTTTTAACACGATTGAGCATCTGTTCATTATGCATGGCCGTGGTGGAGTGGTTACACGACAGTAACATCCCTGTAATGGACTGGCCTGCACAGATTCCTGACCTGAATCCTATAGGACACCTTTGGGATGTTTTGGAATGTCAACTTTGTGCCAGGCCTCACCAACCGACTTGGATACCTCTCCTCAGTGCAGCACTCCATGAAGACTGGGCTGCCATTCCCCAAGAGACCTTCCAGCACCTGATTGAACTTATGCTTGCGAGAGTGGAATCTGTCGTCAAGGCTAAGGGTGGGCCAACACTATACTGAATTCCAGCATTACCGATGGAGGATGCCACAGACTTGTAAGTCATTTTCAGCCAGGTGTCTGTATACCTTTGATCACATAGTCCAGCTTATGGACAGAGGTAACTTTTGATAAAAAAAGATGTGTTACTGCCAAGTAACATAACTCAATGAAACCTGGACCATGCATAGAAAGTACTACTACAGTCTAACATAGAAAGTAACTGAAAGAAATACATAATGAGATGAACAGAAATGACACTTTCATTTAAAGACAATAATTACTCTGAAATCACTATGATTTATGATTGTACTTTGCAAAATACCACTCATGGTTCTTAATAGCATGTATGACCACCACCGATAGCAGTGCATGCACTGCAATATGCTACCATGCTGGCCACAAGGTTGGTAAGGAGTTGTGACAGAGTGTTCCATTTCTCCACAGTGTGGTTTACAGCTGCTGGATGGTTGTCGATTGTGTGTGTGTGTGTGTGTGTGTGTGTGTGTGTGTGTGTGTGTGTGTGGACTTGCAACCATACTCCTCCCCAACTCTGGTGGGGAAGGGCAGCGTGTCAGAGCAAAATTGATGAATCTACCATCTTCAAAGATTTGGGGGTCAGTACACCCATGCATCTTCATGCCTCCATACCTCTCACCATATGAGGGTACTTAATGCAACCATGAACAATGTCGAACATCATCACTTTTGGTGGTCCAGCTTTCATGGTGTTGCATGGGTGTACTGACCTCCAAATCTTTGAACAGAGTGCTCTCATTGGTCATCATTATTGTGACACTACTCCTTCCCCATATGCATCTTTTCTGGTGCGCTTTCGGCCCTGACTTCATTTTTATGTATGACAGCGCACAACTCCCCCCTTAGGGTCCGGGGGTTAGAATAGGTCCGAGGTATTCCTGCCTGTCTTAAGAGGGGACTAAAAGGAGTCTCTCACGTTTCGGCCTCCATCTGATGGTCTCCTGTAGGGTTTGACCTCCACTTTTAAAAATTTTCCCAAAGATCAAGCCAATTGGGGAAGGGCACCTTATATGGTGCATCGTGTCCATTATGCGCTGAGACCTATCTTATCCTTCATTGACGTGGATCTGCACTTCTGCTCATTGTCCAACTGTTGGGCAAGGTCACCCTCCTGAATGTGTATTTTTCCATCAACTGTGCTGTATCATTTTCTACACTGGCAATGATAATGGACTTGTTTGCTTGGCTACATCTGATATCCAGCACGGTAGCTAGTCTGTTGTTGTGGGGCTGCCATGTACCCCATTGGTTGTAGCCCCCTGGCCACACAGAGATCGCTCTGCTGATGCCTGTGCTGTTAACTCCCCACATATGCCAAGGGGTAGATGTCTATCCCCCTGGGGCATTGGGACTTCTGGCAATGGCCATCCTGCTGCAGCTGGGTGGCGACCGTGAGGAGGGCCCCTGGTCGTAGTGGGTGGCATCAAGGGTGGATGACATGCAATGAAACGCAGTACATCATTTCTTGCTGATGGTGAAACACCAGCAGTGTCTAAGGGTTCGCGGGCTCAATTCAATGCACAGAAGGGTGACCCCAAATCGTTTCCCTCCCTGACCACTCCATTGGAGGAACATCAGGCTAAGGATGGCAGCAGCTCTTATTCGTCCCGGTACCTTGTATGTTCGAGAGCTGATGGGGAAACTTTCATGATGATGAAGCCTCAGTTTTTTGTTGACCATTTAGAGGGCAAGTTTGGGGAGGTGGAGGGCTTGTCCAAAATGAGATCTGGTCATTCTTGATCAGACCTGCATCCTCTGCCCAGTCATGGGCATTACTCACTTGTGACAAGTTGGGGGATGTTTCTGGAACCATCACGCCCCATAAGAGCTTAAATGTGGTCAACGGTATCAAATTTCACAGGGACCTTCTTTTGCAGTCCTACGATGAGCTCGCATCTATTTAGAACAGCAAGGTGTACATTTTGTTCGGCATGTCCACCATGGTCTGAGGGATAATCAGGTTGCCACTGGTGCCTTCATCTTGGCCTTTGAGGGTGATTGAGGGTGATTGAGGGTGATACATTATCCTAGATGGTGTCAAGGTGATGGTCTACTGCTGTGATGTAAAACCCTATATCCCTCCCCCATTACGGTGCTTTAAATATTGGAAGTTCGGTCATACGTCTTCCTGCTGTACTTCCAGCATCACATGTCGAGATTGTGGATGCCAAACACATCCCAATACTCCATGTGCCCCACCTCCCATCTGTATCAACAGTGGAAAGCACCATTCGCCTTGCTCGCCAGACTGCAGAATTCTCCAGAAAGAAAGGAAAATCATGGAGCACAAGACACTGGACGGACTGACATACACTGAGGCTAAGAGGAAATTTGAATGCCTACATCCTGTGTGCATGACATCGTCTTACACCGCCGCTACAACAGTTCTAGCCCCATCAGCTCTGCCAACCCCAGTCACCTCTCAGAGCCAGAAGACTACACCTGCCCCTTGATGGTGGGGGGCACTTCCCTCCATGTTGCTCCTGCACCACCTGCTTCGGGAGCAACAACCCCCCCCCACCCAACCATTGGGAACGTCTATCCACACTTCTGATCTGGAGAAGCATACAACTTCTTTGGTTGCTCTCTTTAGGAAGGGGTCCCTTGGGTCACTCCCTGCCCAGGTTTCTGCTAATCGGAAAGATGACAGCTGCCATTGCCAAAAGAGCCCAAAAGCAGCTGGTTGCAGGGCTTCACGCTCATCCTCAGTCCCGGAGACTGATTTAGTGAAGTCCTCCCAGCCAGGGAAACCCAAGGAACAGCAAGAGAAATCCAAAAAGAAAGTCCCCAAGACCAAACGAATTGTGGTGGCACCCAACCTCCAAGCTCTGCATATATGGATGAGGTGGACATTCTGGTGTCTGCTGAGGACCTAGACCTTCCCACACCCTCAGGCAAAATGGATATAGACTGCTCAGGCAAAAAGTTGGTGGCAGCAGGTGACCCTGCGGCTTAAACTGCCTCATTGAATGTTCCATGGGTTTCCAGTCTCACGATGACATCGTCCTTCAGTGGAATTGCGGCAGTTTTTTATGCTGGCTGGATGAGCTATGGCAACTGTTAAGCTTTACACTTGCTTTCTGCATTGCCCTCCAGGAAACCTGGTTCTCGGCAATGTGGACCCCTGCCCTCTGCGGTGATAAGGGATACTACAGGAAGCACAGCGACTGTAGTCGAGTGTCAGTTGGAGTTTGCATTTATGTCCTAAACTCAGTCTGTAGTGAAACTGTGCCCGTTCAAACCCCTCTAGAAGCTGTGCCTGTCAGAATAAGGACAACACAGGGAA
The DNA here is from genome assembly GCF_023864345.2 of Schistocerca serialis cubense. Classification (NCBI taxonomy): domain Eukaryota; kingdom Metazoa; phylum Arthropoda; class Insecta; order Orthoptera; family Acrididae; genus Schistocerca; species Schistocerca serialis. Next base: position 214,739,567 of record NC_064646.1, on the reverse strand, counting down.
TAACTGTCTGCAATGTATATCTTCCGCCAGGTGGTGTAGTATTTCTGACTGTATTAACTGCACTGATTGATCAACTCCCTAAACCTTTCCTACTGTAGAGGCGTGTTGGACGTGGATAGAAACTGTCAGGATGCGCCATATTAAAACTCATCTGAGTTTCCCAAGTGATTTATTATTTCCAGCTACAGTGCCCCCATTCCTCTCAGTCAGCGTTACCAGGTCCCGCAATGCTGAGGACACCACTTCTCTGTCTGCAAAATGGCTTGGTGCAGAATGGCTGCCTCAGCAACTCGTGCAATGTCCTGCTGTGTGTTGGCCTTGTACAGCCGCGGAACTGTGATGACGTCAGGCTGCGCCGCCAGTCAACTCAGCGGCCTCATCCCTGCTGCCTCAGTGCCACTCACAGGGACTGCAAGGCGGTCTGCATGTGCTTCCTCGCCAGTGTGGCTAAGATCATGGCGACAACAAGTGCCCGTGATCTGGCATCCGAATCTGCAGCCCTCGCCTTGAGAGCCAACAAGACTGCCCGCAGTAGCGAGCCATGGCGTGGCCCGCCGCTGGCTGGCTGCGGCCCTGCATTGGCCTCAGAGGGTCGAACCAGCAACCTACCATAGACTGGAACGCTGGCACCCCATCAGCTGGTGGTGGGACACACCCCACTCTCCAGGAGAGCTGTCACACTTGAATGCCGTGTTAGCGAGCCAGCGCCTATTTATACGTGGCTGTGTACCACTGTTTTGATAACGCACTGCTCTGAGTCATATATTCATAACACCTGGGTTGGGCATGTGGGCCCCTTCTGACTATAACTTGCGCCATGCACACCGCTGTGTTTATTCTTTTCAGCGGGTCTACGGCCCTGTGGCCTCCATTCTACTTTGCAACCGCTGGTAGTGTAACTTACTGTCAACATGCCCACACCTGGCTGTAACTTGTGCACTCGGAACTATTGCACCAAAGCTAACCTTTTCCTATCTTAATTGGTGGTGCTGCTACACTACTTTTGGGAGATTTGAACGCACATAACCTCTTGTAGGATGTCACCGTGCTTACTGGCTGAGGCAGAGGTGTCGAAACTGCACTGTCTCAGTTCGAACTCTGCCTCTTAAATACTGGAGCTGCCACACATTTCAGTGTGGCTCGAGGTAGTTACTCAGCCATTAATTTATCAATTTGCAGCCCGAGACTTCTCCCATCTATCCACTGGAGAGCACATGACGATGTGTGTGGTAGTGACCACTTCCCTATCTTCCTGTCACTGCCCTGGCATCAGGCCCACAGACGCCTGCCCAGATGGGCTTTAAACTAGATGGACTGGGGGAAACTTTCACCTCTGCTGTCACTGTTGAATCTGCCCCGCACAGGAACACCGATGTGATGGTTGAGCAGGTGACTACAACAATCATTTCTGTGGCAGAAAGTATGATCCCTCACTCTTTAGGATGCCCCCAGCAAAAGACAGTACCTTGGTGCTCGCCAGAAGTCGTTCAAGCAATTACGGAGTGTTGGCGAGTTCTACAGCAGCATAAGTGGCACCCTTACCTGTAGCACCTCATAGCCTTTAAACGATTCCATGCTCGCATTCACCAACTTATCGAACGACAGAAGCAGGAGTTTTGGGAGAGATATGTTTCGACCATTGGGTGCCATACGTCACCTTCCCAAGTCTGGCAAAAATCAAATGTGTTTTCAGGTACCATACCCCAACAGGCGTTCCCGGTGTTAACATAAATGGAGTGTTATCTACCGACGCAGACGTGATTGCCAAGCACTTTGCTGAGCGCTATGCTGGAGCCTCTGCGTCGGAGAATTACCCCACAGCCTTTTGCACTCTCAAACGGTGGCTGGAAGGGTAAGTCTCCTCGTTTACTACACGCCACAGTGAATCCTATAACGCTCCACTTATGGAGTGGGAGCTCCTCAGTGCCCTTGAGCTCCTCAGTGCCCTTGCACATTGCCCCGACAGCTCCTGGACCGTACCAGATCCACTGTTAGATGATTAAACGTCTCTCATCTGAAACTTCCTGGCAGATTAAAACTGTGTGCTGGACCGAGACTCAAATTCGGGACCTTTGGCAGACCAAGTGGTAGAGCACTTGCCCGCAAAAGGCAAAGGTCCTGAGTTTGAGTCTCTGTCTGGCACACAATTTTAATCTACCAGGAAGTTTCATATCAGCGCACACTTCGCTGCAGAGTGAAAATCTCAACTCTGATCTGACTACAAGTGACATCTCTTCATCATCTTCAACTGGACCTGGTGTGATGGCATCTTTCCATCGTAGTGGTGGGAGAGCACCATCATTCCGGTGCTCAAACCCGGTAAAAACCTATTTGATGTGGGTAGCTATCGGCCCATTAGCCTCATCAACGTTCTTTGTAAACTGCTGGAACGTATGGTGTATCGGCGGTTGGGTTGAGTCCTGGAGTCACGTGGCCTACTGGCATCATGTCAGGGCAGCGTCTGCCAGGATTGCTCTACCACTGATAATCTTGTGTCCCTCGAGTCTGCCATCCAGCCTTTTCCAGAGGACAACACCTGGTTACTGTCTTTTTTTATTTACGGAAAGTGTGTGACATGACCTAGCGTCACCATATCCTTGCCACATTATATGAGTGGGGTTTCCGAGGCCCTCTCCTGATTTTTATCCAGAATTTCCTGTTGCTTCGTACTTTCCATGTCCAAGTTGGTGCATCCCATTGTTCCCTCCATATCCAGGAGAAGAGGTCCCGCAGGGCTCTGTATTGAGTGTCTCTCTATTTTTAGTTGCCATTAATGGTCTAGCAGCAGCTTTAGGGCCGTCCGTCTCACCTTCTCTGTATGTGGACAACTTCTGCATTTCATACTGCTCCACCAGTACTGGTGTTACTGACAAGGGAACCTCCCCATCGCACCCCCTTCAGATTTAGTTATAAGTTGGCACAGGCCTTGAAAAATTGAACACAGATCAATCGCGAAAACAGGAAGAAGTTGTGTGGAACTATGAAAAAATAAGCAAAATATACAAACTGAGTATTCCATGCCCAAGATAGGCAACATCAAGGATAATGTGAGCTCAGGACCATCGTGGTCCCGTGGTTAGCGTGAGCAGCTGTGGTCCTAGAGGTCCTAGGTTTAAGTCTTCCCTTGAGTGACAAGTTTAATTTTTTATTTTCAGACAGTTATGATCTGATAAACTCTTATGTTTTCATCACTTTTTTTGGAATGATTATCACGTCCACAAGAAAACCTAAATCGGCCAAAGTAGAAGAATCTTTTTACCCATTCGCCAAGTGTACAAGTTAGGTGGGTCGACAACATATTCCTGCCATGTGACGCACATTCCGTCACCAGTGTCATATAGAATATATCAGATGTGTTTTCCTGTGGAGGAATCGGTTGACCTATGACCTTGCGATCAAATGTTTTCGGTTCCCATTGGAGAGGCACGTCCTTTCATCTATCAATCGCACGGTTTTGCGGTGCGGTCGCAAAACACAGACACTAAACTTATTACAGTGAACAGAGACGTCAATGAACGAACGGACATATCATAACTTTGCGGAAAAAAAAGTAAACTTTTCACTCGAGGGAAGACTTGAATGAAGGACGTCTCCTTCCGCAGCTGCTTGCGCTAACCACGGGACCACGGCGCTCCTGAGCTTCCAATATCCTTGATGTTGCCTATCTTGCACGTGGACTACTCAGTTTGTATATTTTGCTTATTTTTCCATAGTTCCACAGAACTTCTTCCTGTTTTCTCTGTTGGTCTGTGTTCAGTTTTTCAAGGCCTATCCACTGTGCCAACTTATAACTGAATCTGAGGGGGGTGCGATGGGGAGGTTCCCTTGTGAGCGGCACCTACAGGGATCCATCCACATGGCACAGTCATGGGCTCTAGCCCACAGTTTCCAGTTTTCTGCTGCAGAGTCCTTTGTTATGCACTTACGTCGGCGTCATACCGTTCATCCAGAACCAGAACTTTACCTTAATGAAGATCCACTCACTGTAGTGGAGACATATCGATTCTTAGGACTGGTTTTTGATGCCCGATAGACTTGGCTTCCTCACCTTCGTCAGCTTAATCGGAAGTGCTGGCAGCACCTCAATACCCTTCGCTGCCTGAGCAACACCTACTGGGGTGCAGATCGCTCTACGCTGCTGCAGTCCTACAGAGCCCTTGTTCAATCCCATCTTGACTATGGGAGTCTGGTTTATGGTTCGACGGCACTCTCAGCGCTGTGTTTACTCGACCAAGTGCACCACTGTGGCATTCACCTAGTGACAGGAGCTTTAAGGATGAGTCTGGTGACCAGCATCCTTGTGGAAGCCGGAGTGCCTCCATTGCAGGTTAGGTGTGCACAACTTCTGGCCATTTACATAGCACATGGTTGTAGTTCTCCTGTGTATCCGAATCACCATCTCCTTTTCCCACCCACAGCGGTTCATCTCTCACATCAGCGGCCCAGGTCACGGCTTCCAATTGCAGTTCATGTCCGCTCCTTTCTTTCTGAACTGCAGTCCTTGCCTTTACCACTTATACTTGAGGGCCATTCACGTACACCTCCATGGCGTACACCTAGGCAACAGCTTCACCTGGACCTTTCACATGGCCCTAAAGACTCAGTTAACCCCGCGGCTCTCCGCTGCCACTTCCTCTCAATTCTTGACAAGTACTGAGACCACAAAGTGGTTTACGCCGACGGCTCCATGGCTTCACGTATGTCCATGGAGGACATATTGAACAGCATTCCTTGCCCGATGGCTGCAGTGTATTCACTGCAGACCTGGTGGCTATAACTCGAGCACTTCAGTATATCCATTCATGCCCCAAGGAATTGTTACTTCTGTGTACTGACTCCTTGAGCAGTCTACAATCTATCGACCAGTGCTACCCTCGCCATCCTTTGGTGGTGTCCATCCAGGAGTCCATCTATGCCCTGGACCGGTCCCATCATTCAGTGGTGTTTGTGTGGACCCTAGGACACGTTAACATCCCAGGCACTGAACTTGTCAACAGGCTGGCCAAACAAGCTACGCGGAAACTGCTTCTGGAGATGGGTATCTCTGAACCTGACCTGCGTTCTGAACCTGTCCCTCGTTCTGACCTACGCCCTATGGTTTTTCGGCTTTGGGAGACAGAGTGGCATAACAGTACACAAAACAAACTGCATGTCCTTAAGGAGACTACGAATGTGTGGAAGTCTTCCATGCGGGCCTCTCGCAGGGAATCAGTTGTCCTCTGCCAGCTCCACATTGGCCACACTTGCGGGACCCTTGGTTACCTCTTGCGCTGTGAAGACCCACCTCAGTGTCGGTGTGGTGCCCGGTTGACAGTGGCCCATATTCTGGTGTGCTGTCCCACCTTGACTGCCCAGCGACGAAATCTTGGGTTACTGGACTCATTGCCGCTCATTTTATCTGACAACACCTCATTAGCTGATTTAGTTCTAAATTTTATTCATGATGGTGGGTTTTATGATTTGATCTAAGTTTTAGTGCCTGTCCCTTGTCCCTCTGTGTCCGCCCTAGTGCTTTTAGGGTGGAGGTTTTAATGTGTTGCAGAGTGGCTGGCTTCTCCTTTTTATTCTCGTGGTTGGCCAGCCACTGTAATCTGCTTTCTTGTTTTACTCTCTTCTGTTTCTAGTGTCTCTCTGTTGTTTTCTTGTCCTCCTTTGGTCCTTTTGGTGTTCATTGGCTTTCCTTCATTCTTGTGGTTTTTCCTTTCTTTTTGTTTTATGTTATATGTCTCGTCTGTTTTATTCTCACACTTGTGGCATTGTTTTATTAGGAACAACGGACCGATGACCTTGTAGTTTGGTCCCTTCCCCCCTCTTTTAAACCAATCAACCAACGCACAACTTCAATGAACAGTGCAGGTGGATGTGCTCATGGAACGAGTGTCCTGCCACTTTTAGACCCAGTATGTCACTGTGGAACCAGACTTGCATGTGATATCTTTTGGACGAGTGCCAAAGATAGCTTCCTGACAGAGCTGGTCATACCACCCATATGGATTAGATGGCCCGAAGTATTGCTTAACTTCACTTTTCATGTACAAATCTACAAAGACCATCCAACTTTCAGTATTCTCTTCCAGAATAAAAGAATACAATTTCCACAAACATGCTCATGGATTGGTATCTTGATATTAGCCAGTCTGTGATCCATCCTCTCTAAACTACACATGATCTTTCTCAACCCTCTGTTATAATCTTTCTGACAAGCACTGCTTTTCAGGGACCTTTGCCAAACCTTGTCTAGATCTATCTTTCAAAGCAAAATATGTAACAGGCTTATCTTTTGTATAGGGACTGCTTTGTGCAGTGGATAATGAATTTTAAATGTGGAAATCATTTACACTGATGGATCATGTGTCGACGGCCAGAGGGGCTATGCTTTCACAAATACAGGCAACAGTGAACAGCATTTGTATTACAAGGGTACAGAGTCTTTACTGAAAAACTAGTAGCCATTATTCAAGCTCATACATTGTACAATAGGGACAACCAAATCAGGCAGTGCAGTTGTTAAAACACTGACCTTATACCTGGAAGGATGGAGTTTGCTCTGTCAAACCATACTGATTTAGGTTTCCAGTGGTTTTCATAAATCAAATTAATCAAATGCCAGGATGCTTCCTTCAGCAAGGCCACAACTGAGTACCTTTCCTATCCTCATAAAAACATTTTTTATGTTCATCTACATCTACATCCATACTCCGCAAGCCACCTGACGGTGTGTGGCGGAGGGCAATACATGTTGTGTGTATAGGTATATTTTGAGCTATCTGTTGTTATTTTTTTATATTGAGAAATAGTATATCATTGTGAGATGACCACTGGTGAATAAATAAAATGGATCATGTGCAGCTGCTGACTTCAGCCTTTCACAGTTTGTGCAGGGTGCCAAGCCATAACACCAGACACCCACTGGCACTGTCCTTTCAAGGCCTCTTTGAGCTGCAAAACACCTTATGGCTGATTGTATATGTAGGAGTCTCCGTAAATCAACTTGCAAATCATTTGGCCAAGGAGGCTACCAAAAAGGACGTTCCAGAATTAAAGATAGTGAGCCCTGACTTATGGAGAACTCTATTCCAACCGTTTTTAGCATCATGGAATGGGGGCTGCAATTTACTATAGCTATCACCAATACTGCACACCATAAAGATTCTACAGCTGCGTGGCTGTTTTCATGTGCCACTGAGAGTCTACAATTTTCTGCCAACCCTGCAACAGCCACACTAGACTGATCCATAAATACATTCTTAAACAAGCCATTCCACCTTACAGCAGGTGTGGTGCCCCTTTATCAGTGGCACATGTTTTAATAGTGTGCCCCACCTTTACTGCACTAAGGCAACCAATTAAGCTATCTGACTCATTACCTCACATATTTTACCTTTCCTTTACAGCAGATTATATTTTTCCATCCTTTTTCCATCTCGGATCAACATATTAATGGTCATTTTGACTGTCCATCTTGTTCCTTGTTTGAATATTGCTATTGTGTAGTACAGTTCTTTTTTCCGGTAAATGGAGGTATTTTACTGTCATTTAACATAATTTAAGAAAAGTATTATTATCATCATTGTCCCTGTATAAAGTGCATTATTTTCAAGTATACACTTCAAATGTGTTATGGCTACTGTTTATCAGCAAAATGAGAGCTTGGCTTGTTCTATGTAAAGAACTATAATGTGTTGAAAAAACGTTATGCAGATTTATAATGCAGGTACAGGGAACTGCATAGAAATTCCAAACTATGAACAGTTTATTTGTACAGTGCACTGAGTAGCGAGACCATAATAGTTAGAAGTTAGTTTGAAGCTCAGAGAGAATGTCTTGAATGGGAAATATCAGTGGGTGTCGTAGGTCATTTGAACCAATTTAGAGGTAATAACTAAAAATGACTGTTTGATAACTGCTGGTTCTTCCGATCTGTAAATTTCAGCATTCTGCTCAGAAAGTTTCCAATCATTTATTTCTGTTGCTGATGTTCATAGTCTCCATTCAGTGTTCCTGCCAAGCCACTTAACTGATTAAGGATGGTGTGTGCTTGTGGTACTTTTTGCACTGATCAGTGAAGTTTATAAGCTCCATTGTCAAAGTCAAAGACTAATATGGGAGCCTAATATTTTCAAAACACTGAAATTAATTTTTTTGCAAATTGTGTCTCATATTACATGATTCCGCATCTCAAACCTCCATTCGTATTACATGATTCCCCATCAAAACTGTAATTGTATATAATATATTTATACGTGCACTTAAACCCATTCTTGATTGACTGTCTTGAACAACCCACTTATACGATACACATTATTGTTCTATCACATTGTTGTTAAGCATTTGTCTGCCATGTGTCCAAAACACACACCTATTTTTTACCTTAAACTAGTGCTGTACATCTAAAAAGTAGGTGACAAATTTTTGTTGGTGAGGTGTACTGTAGATGCAAGTTTCCCCACCCCTCATTGCCGTTTCCCCACCCCTCATTGCCGTTTCCCCACCCCTCATTGCCATTTCCCCACCCCTCATTGCCGTTTCCCCACCCCTCATTGCCGTTTCCCCCACCCCTCATTGCCGTTTCCCCCACCCCTCATTGCCGTTTCCCCCACCCCTCATTGCCGTTTCCCCCACCCCTCGTTGCCGTTTCCCCCACCCCTCGTTGCCGTTTCCCCCCACCCCTCCTTGCCGTTTCCCCCCACCCCTCCTTGCCGTTTCCCCCACCCCTCCTTGCCGTTTCCCCCACCCCTCATTGCCGTTTCCCCCACCCCTCATTGCCGTTTCCCCCACCCCTCATTGCCGTTTCCCCCACCCCTCATTGCCGTTTCCCCCACCCCTCATTGCCGTTTCCCCCACCCCTCATTGCCGTTTCCCCCACCCCTCATTGCCGTTTCCCCCACCCCTCATTGCCGTTTCCCCCACCCCTCATTGCCGTTTCCCCCACCCCTCATTGCCGTTTCCCCCACCCCTCATTGCCGTTTCCCCCCACCCCTCATTGCCGTTTCCCCCCACCCCTCATTGCCGTTTCCCCCACCCCTCACTGCCGTTTCCCCCACCCCTCACTGCCGTTTCCCCCACCCCTCACTGCCGTTTCCCCCACCCCTCACTGCCGTTTCCCCCACCCCTCACTGCCGTTTCCCCCACCCCTCACTGCCGTTTCCCCCACCCCTCACTGCCGTTTCTCCCCCCCCCTCATTGCCCTTTCCCCCCCTCATTGCCCTTTCCCCCCCTCATTGCCCTTTCCCCCCCTCATTGCCCTTTCCCCCCCCCCTCATTGCCCTTTCCCCCCCCCCCATTGCCCTTTCCCCCCCCTCATTGCCCTTTGCCCCCCCTCATTGCCCTTTGCCCCCCCTCATTGCCCTTTGCCCCCCCTCATTGCCCTTTGCCCCCCCTCATTGCCCTTTGCCCCCACTCATTGCCCTTTGCCCCCCCCCTCATTGCCCTTTCCCCCCTCATACTTCCTCATATTTCTCCCTACCTCCCCCCTCTCCACATTAATTAAGATTTATAGTACAGTCGATCATAGTTGTCACAGTTTTCTCTGCACTTCGCCTGAGCTGTTTCTCGTGCTTCCTCTGCTCTCAAATTGATTTCCTATCTGCAACATGATATGAAGCTAACCTCACCTGCCCTGGGCAAGTTTACTCTGGCTCCTTATTCTTGTCCTCTCAAGAAACTATCCATCCCAATCTCTAGCCTTTGTTCCATGTCTTTCCTTTCCTTTTTGATGTTCACCTTGCCCCCTACATTCAAGGCAGTACTCATGTCAATCAGATTGCTTACACCTCATCTGTATTATGATTGATTATATTTACTTATTCCATTATTTGTATTCCACCCATGATTTTTCCATTATCCACTTAGTATCCCTAGCTAAGGAATTATAGTTAGTCAACCTTGTTGATAAACTTGTTACAATTATCACTGCTCATCTTCGTTTTAGCAGTTTACAGGCAGACAATCTTCTTTCATAAACAATTTTCGTATACATGTTTTACTTACATTTTGAATGATTTTGATATTGTACTCATTTCAGTCATGACTGATATGATGATGTGTATCACCAGTTTCTTTTTTTGTGTTAATATATTAATTTAAAAATATAATGAAATTTAATTCATAACCACTTTTCTTTGTGTCCTCTTTTCCAGCTCTGCATACGGAGCCTTTTGCAGAATTTCAAGTGGACTGGTACTCACCATCAGAAGTTTACCTTTATAGTGAAGCCGCGCCTTCCAAACTTATGCGTAGTGTCACTCAGAGGCTTGGATTTCAGAAATGTTAGTAACATTTCATTCAATAACAGCTGAGAAAATGTACAAATTAAAGATGAAAATCTGCATTTTTTTTCTACTCTGTATTGCATACTGTTTTCTTTTCTTTTAATTTCTTTTCTTATTACAACATTGTATTATGAGTGCACTACAACTTGGCTCTTCATTGAGGAGGAGGTGTAGGGGGTTTGGAAGGGAGTAACTGATTCCCAACTAACACACAGACTACTTTTGCAAGTCAGACAACATTTCCATTTATGTTTGTGTTTCGTGTCACTACAGAAGCAGAGAAGACACATGGAGGTTGTGACCACTTAAACGATTTTAAGTAGTTGAAACTGAAGTCTTTGTGCCACAAATAATAAAATACTACACTGAAATGTTACAATGAACAGTGACAGTTTATTGACTGATTTGGAGTCCTCCTCTGTAGGTGAGTGGTCAGTGTGGCTGACTGCCTTGCAGGGTCTGGGGGGCTCGTGTTTGGGAACGATACCCAGCCAGGTCAGAGATTTATTCTGCTCATTGTCAATGCACAAGTCACTGAAGTGGTTTCAGATAAAAATACTTCCATGAGATGGCCGAACAACTCCAGCTGGAGTCTCCCAGACTGTACTTTTATCAGGTCATTTGTGAGTCTCATATACTGTACTTTTATCAGGTCATATGTTATATCACATTGTTTTATTTATCCATTACATGATCAAAAGCATCATTCACCTGTGTGACAGCTACAGACCTGCTGGGGACAACTTCAATGAGGTGTCAGAGTGTTTCTGGAGGAATGACAGCCCATTCTTCCTCAAGCACTGAAACCAGAGAAGGCAGTTGTATTGTATGCTGGAGTCTGAAACAGAATCGATGCTCCAACTCATCCCAAAGGTGTTCTGTTGGGATCAGGTCAGAGCTCTGAGCTAGCTAGTCCACTCCAAGAATATTTTTGTTCACAAACCATTGTCTCACATATGTTGCTCAATGACAGGGTGCATTATCATGCTAATACGGTCAGTCTTTGTCTCCGAACCTTTCCTTTGCTGCATCCAGTACACATTGCTGTAAAATGTATTCCTATCCTTCCGCATTTAATGTTTACTTAAGCTGACCACGAAAAATGCCACTGTACCATAACACCACTACTTCTGTCTTTTACAGTTAGCACTACACAAGATGGCAGGTAACATTCTCCACACTTTCACAAAGCCCAAACTCTTCCATTGGATTGCTGCAGGCTATAGCGTGATTCATCACTCCAAATTGCTCATTTCAGTCATCCACTGTCCAGTGGCGTTGCTTTTTACACCACCTCAAGTGTCACTTGGCATTGACTACCGAATTGTGTGGTTTACGAGGAGCTGCTCTACCCTATTCTTTTTAACTTTCTACAAACATCCATTGTACTAGATGGACCAATGGTAATGGTTTGGAACTCATGTGTGATTCCTTCCACAGATTTCATGTGACTCTTTTACAACCACCATCCACTTTGTTTGATGGTCCTTGTCCGCCAGTAAGTGAGATCTGTGTGGTAGTGGTTTTTCTGTGGTTGTATCTTCACATTTCTGCTCCACAATCACATCATCAGCAGTTGACTAGGACAGCTTTAGAAGGGTTGAAATTGTACCTGCTGGGATTGTTACTCAAGTGACATACAAAGACTAATCTACATTTGAATCTCTGAGCTATCCCGACTGACTCATTCTACTGTTACTGCTTCTCTAATGACAGCGCAATACTTCCTGCCTTCTTGTATACTGGCAGGTGAGGTGCTTATAACATCCTGTGGTCAATTCTTCATTGCATGGGACTGTCTGGATACTTATGATCAGATAAACTATTTAACGAAATCGTCGTAATGAATGGGATTGATTTGAAATTTCGTTAAAGAAGAATAATAAATTTTATCTTTTGCTTTTAAGTTAATTTTCTTTCGTGCGAACTTTGTTGTAGAACCACTCTCTTATTTTCGTGTGGTAATAAAATTTTTACTTACTTAATTATTACGTACATTTAAAGAAAAAATAATATTTACGTGAACTCATATGAACTGGTTAAGAATATTAGGTTGAGAATTGAGTCCTTTAAATCTTTCGGCCTTGGCATACACTTTCCAGGTGCAGTGGGTTTTTTGTTAAATATTTTTACTGAATTTTATCCCGGCACTAGCCATAGAACACAAGATTACCTCGATTAGCAGAAAATGTTTTAATTATTGCCAAGCCGACATTTATCACTGATCAAACCTACTTCACTATGCATTTGAGTTATTTTAAAGAACCATACTGTTTAAATTTCAATGTTAACTAACATTAACTATCCGCCTACGAATGCACAAACGTATAATTAATTCAAATTTTATCAGCCACAGGATCTCTGAGAAGGAAGAACAATTTCTTAATTCACCATTGATTTTTATGCATCTGTTCCCGATTTACGGGTTTGCTATTGTTGGTCGCGGCACAGCCCAGCAACACCGCTAAAAAAAAAAATGCTGAAAAATTCTTAAAGAAATTTTATAGATGACGTGGGCAAGCTAATTTACATAAATAATTCACACTTTTGATAAACTCTAATATATTTAGATCAAACAACAATACAACTCACATTAATTCGTAACGCATCGTCTAATGGCGGCTAAGTCCAGACAGAGACAAAAGAAGTCTACCCATTCGTAAAAAACTCTTTCACAGTGTCCTACCGCAATGACTTCTGAACAGAGAAGACCAAAGAATACATAATGCATTGTGCTTAAATAGTATTGCTGACTATTAACATTTCTTTGCAAATTGACGATATTATTCTCTTCTGGCAACATATCTCTGCTATCGCAAATACTGACACATTTTACAATCACATAATAAATACAGAAAAATTCCTATCCTAAATACAGAGAAATATTACAACAAAAAATATAAGGAGAATAACAAATGTCTTTTACACCACATTCAGTAATATTTTTGTTCAATAATTACGATATATACAACTTGCCCAGAGCGGCGTACATGGTACAAATAAACTCTTGTGTGTTTTTTTTTTTTTTTTTAAAATAATGTGAGTTTGCCAGGGAACGTTACATTGCCCCCTGGCAGCATTTGGCAAAGAGTTTTTACACTTTGACACAATGGTGCTAGTAACGTTCTTTACACTTGTATATTTTACGGAATGGCTCTTTTATTTAGTCCCAGGGTTATATAAGTTCATGGCTCCCCCATTTGGGCGTAGGCAAACAGGAAACCTGGGCAAAACTGTGCCGGAGCCCAGCCATCCCAGTTGGTTCATGGTCAATATTGTTTCTTCAACAGTTATTCATTTGAATTAAATTAGCAGTTCGTCACAAACGGTTACACAATTACACAATATCACAGTCACATACAGTTCGACTGAAGTTTTTTGTGTGTGATACTATTATTCTTGTGATACACTACAAGGTCACTTGTCCTACGTAGTAAATGTTCAATGTTTATCGAAATGAAGTCATTGACATGTTATTCAGTTTATGTGAACATAAAAAAAAATCAATAATGCTGTATTTGGTGAGCGGTGCGGAGTGATTGTTGAGCGGCGCTCGGCGCGGCGCGCTGACTCCGTGTAGGTCACCGCCCCCGGCATTGACAGCTACGGCGCGGAGGGGCGTGGCTGTCTGTCTGGTCTGCTACGGGCTGCTGCGGCCGCTGCATAGCTGATGTAGCCGGATGCGCGTTGGATATCCGCTCGCCCGTGCGACGTCTTCTTGCAGTGCTCCAGGAAACATGCAACAAGTTCAGAAACAGTGTACTATCCTTATAGGCATTTTTTCTGCTGTGGGAAAGAACGCACACAGTTAGTGGCAGTTATTACTCAGTAGGCCTTCGCTAGTCTGGTTTGCACAATGTTTCGTTGTTACAGTAACACGTTTTATGGGCATACAATATTTTTCACCATGTCATGACTTGTCATTAGTCACACGCAAGTTTTTACCTTTGGACAAAATGTATCTCTGTAGTCAATGCGCTTTCCTAGCGTCCCTTGACACACAAAGAGTTAAAGTTTGACACTAGCTTGATCCACCGTCCGTTATCGGTTCACTGTTCGTGTCGTTCTAGTTCCTTGTGCACTTGCACACACGGCGATGATACAGTTTTTTATTACTTATACTCAACTACTCCGTGACGTATTGCTGCAGGTTTAACAGCCACTGTCTGTCTCTGCCGCACAATACTGCACTTTTGTTTAAGTTCCTTTATTTTTATTTACAATGTCCGCTGTGCAATTTTTTTTTTTTGTAATAGCACATTCGTAACACTTTACTAAGGTGTGATATTTGCATACATGGTAACAAAATATTAAAATTTGGTATTAGTTTGCCCAAAAGTCATCTATATTCGTGTTCGAGTAGATTTTATTTGTGCATTCCAGCCGGATTCAGGCATATTGTTCAATAACTCCTTTGAACTCATGTCACACTTTACTATCAACGTCCTACGTAACTACAGTGTAGTCTCTGTAGGCAAAAATTGACTTGGACTGTATCTGGCTAGCTCTTTTTTACTGTTTGAATCTGCACATGCTTCAATTGAAGCTTCTTTGTGCGTAACTTTGCATTACATAAATTTGCAACAAGTTTGCCTCCCGTGGTGCCCTCGGTTCACTACTGGGTGCATTATTTTCTCTAATAACATTGGTGAGATAATAAAGTTCTCAGGGCCTCATATTATTGATATTATTCTGGGTTCGAATCTGTCAATCTGACAACTACACTTATATACATACATACACATAATAGAAAAGATTGTGCCAAGAAATATTTCAAATTTGGGCACATAGAAAATATGTAGTACACTAACTAATTATTACTAAAATGTTCTTTTTGATTGAACTCTGTCACAGCTTAACACTATAAATAATTGCACTAATCAGATTATCTGTGCAAACATTTAGAGCATGTTCTAGATAACACAAATTAAAAGAGTACATAACACAAATATCCATACACATGAGAAAGTCAATCATATTCTTATAACTAAACACTTCTACACTAGTACATTATCTCTAAAGATCACACATCATTAATGTTCATTATTTACAAAAGAATGGTGTCCACATAGGACTATTAGTCTTTTACTGTAGGAATGCTTTTACATCCTTACGCGGATACAGTCCCCGTACTCTTCCTGA
The DNA here is from genome assembly GCF_023864345.2 of Schistocerca serialis cubense. Lineage (NCBI taxonomy): Eukaryota > Metazoa > Arthropoda > Insecta > Orthoptera > Acrididae > Schistocerca > Schistocerca serialis. Next base: position 214,724,154 of record NC_064646.1, on the reverse strand, counting down.
GTGGGGATCTGCTAAGAGATAGCTACACTCATGTGGCACACTTACTACTCTAAAAGGTCCATTGTACACCAATTGCCACTTGCTATTCTGTTTCAAGGATGCCGAGGACTTAGGATGATTGCGTAAGAGTACCAAGTCCCCAACACTAAATTTTTGGTTATTCGTCACATGTCGATTATATTTTTCTTTCCTTTTCTGAGCGCACCTGGTAAGGTTGCACCCTGCTTTTCTTATCTTGTGTGCTTATATACAATGTATAACCTGAAAAATTTATTTAACTCTCCAAATGTTCGTAAAAAAACTTTTTCCTTCTTGGGCCAAGGAATGGAGTATGAGGCTCGACAGTAAGTTTTGTGAGGCTTCACCTCGATATTGTACTGATATCCCTTAACAATTCCTGGTCGTTCAGAAAATACATCTGCATAATTAGATAATAACTGTACCAAATCCTGTTGTTGCATTGAATTTAAATTTTCGGACTGTGATACTTTGTTCACAAGTGCGTCCACATTTGCTTTTAATTGATCACCTTGTACGTCAGGATAATAGAGATTCTGTCCTAGACCATGATTGTCTAAATGTAGTATCGACTGATTCCTACACTTTATGTTAATAGCATTACAATTAGGTACAGGTACCTCTTCAGATCTGAGCATGGACAGTTCTATTCTCCTACCAGCATTCATCAAACTTAATTTTCCCCGAGAAAGGTCGATTATTGCGTCCCTTTCTCTTAAAAAATCTACCCCCAAAATGCAGGCTACCTTTAAACCCTTTACTACCAGGAATGAGCACGCTATGGCTTCATCCCCTAAATACATCTCTACCCGCACTTGGAGTTTAATTATTTGTCGCTGTGCACTTATGGCTCCAGTGACTTTACAATTATTCACGGGAAAAGTCAGCATACGCCTTTCCTTCCCCAGTACTTTGAATAAGTCCATACTCATAACACTGACAGTAGCACCTGTATCTACGACCGCTTGCACATCAATATTGTTAATTTTGATCTCTATTATCGCTTGTACTTTGTCTTTGTGCTCCTTTATGCACGTGGATGGTTCAGTTATTAATTCATCTCCCATCTGTACCCCGTCATTATACCTAAGGATACAGATTTTGTTCGGTGTTTTGTTCTGTGTCGGGCTGCTCTCACTCCAAACCTCAGCCGACGATGGAGAGCGTATCTCGGCTGCATCTAGTTTGTTGAATTATTGCTAGTGGATGGGTGTGGCTGCTCTGTGTCACTAACCTCCACTATGTGCACGTTGTGTTGCGTCGGCCGCCACGGTTGCGCAATTGGCGCATTTTGTGGTGGCGGTCGGTTATTGTCATACCTATCACTGTTTTGCCGGTCCGGACTGGACCTGTGGTTCTGCGGCCAAGTTCGGTTTGCATCATTATAAGTATTAGTATTGCTCGGCCCCCCTGGCATTTTTCCATCTATTATTGCTTGGTGGGCCTGTCTCATACTGGTCATCGAACCTCCTTTTCCGGTCATTATTCACCGGCGGACTATTGCCGTTCCGGTCTCTACCTCTATTTCCGTTTTGTGCATACTCTTGTCTCCTATTATTACCTCCGCCGTTTCCATTACTTGGTGGAGGCGTGTTATTTCGACCATTTCTATAACCGTTTCCGTTACTTCTAGCCTGTTCAGAGGCTGCCTTAACATCCTCCTGAATCAGGTCAATTGAGTCCAGAACAGACAAGAAATGTTCCATATCATTTTCGGGCACGTGTATAAGCTTTTCCTTTACATGTATCGGCAAGTGTGATTTCAAAAGCCTGATCAAATCCCGGGATGAAATCTGTTCGTCCCAGTAACGGGTCTTATTAATGTACTTCTCGAAATATTTTCGCAAATTGCCTAGTCGTGGAGAATACGGCTCTGGATTATATACCTCCTTCCGTAATCTCTCCTGGATACATGTTGACCAATATTTGGCCAAGAATGCTTTTTCAAATTGTTCATATGTATCACAACTGTCAGCTGCTTCGGTTGCCCATAAAGCAGCATCTCCTTGTATGTAAGACATAACGAACTGTATTTTCTGGGTATGACTCCAAACGCTAGGCAAAATGTTTCTAAATCCCTTGATAAACACTACAGGGTGAACAGATCTCTTCTCCGTTGTAAAGATCTGAAACTGTCGGTTCCCAATCAAGCTTTCTTCAATAACTACTTTGGAATGACATTTATTTGTTTCGCTTACATTGGTTGCCTGTTCTGTCTCGCAGTCGCAATTTTTTACTGCAGTATTTATATGTCTATCATTGTTGGACCTGGCTGGCGTGACATACGCCTGCGCCTCGTCATGCCGCAAGCCAAGCTCCATTTCGGCAAGACGACGGTCCACACTCCGCTGCCACAGCGAAATGTCTTTGTGCACTATCTTTTTTAGATCCTGCACATCCGCACTTGAGCCCATATCTCTGGCCTCAATTGCGGGGTGCACTTTCTGATCTATTTCTTTTATGACTTCATTTTCTACTTTGTGCACTTGTTCGATCACTTTGTCCTCAATTACTTGAGTTGTGTCAATTTCCAATTGCTCGACTCTGTTAGTCAGGTCACTAATTTCCTCTACGATATTGGCGTTAGCCACCTGAATACTGTCTACTCTTTCGCTTAATTCATGCACTGTTTTGGGTATGGTTTCATATTTTTGTTTCAAACTAACAAGCTCACTTTGCATAACTTCTAAAGTTTGCATCAACTGCAAGTCCCTCTCATGCAGGCGTCGGTCACGCTCTGCTTGTTTAGCATCACGTTCTTTATCACGCTCTGCTTGTTTAGCATCACGTTCTTTATCGCGTTCTGCTTGTTTGCATGCAAATTCAGCTACCAATCTCTGGTCACGCTCTGCTTGCATATGTACAAATTCAGCTTGAAATTGAGCATGCGCTCGAACATAACTCTTAATGATTGCACTTCTGACATCACACCACTCTCTGGTCCGTGTCCAGTGCTTGCAGATGGCACAGTATTTCCGCTATCAACTGAATCACTGGGTGGCAGTGGCAACATTTCTTGTCCTTCTGCCCCCAGATTCTCACATTGTACTTCCTGAACTACGTCACTAACATTACTTTGTGTCCCACTTTCCAACTCGGTATCACTACTTACTGACTGTTGCTCATTATCCATGTTGATATCTTCCTGACTACGCAATCTAACCATAGTAAACAAAAGAAATAAAATCTGAACTAAATATCCTAACACTCAGGTTTCACTGACATAATCACACAAGAAATGGACATTAACTAATACACACTTACTATATACTACAATGACTAACTACCTAAATGTCCTGTTATTTTAAAACAAAGTACTAACAACAAGCACACCACTAATGATCCGAGAACACTGCACTGAGGCTACTTTACTACCCACAGGACAACTACACTGTAGCTTTACCTTTTGGTGATCTATCTTGGGTGCAGCTCCCCCTGATATTGTGGTAGGTAATTAATTTTTCGAAATATTGAGCTCTCTTCTTCAGCTTGCCTCTGGGTACATAGTGTTCTCATGCAAAAAATCATACACAGGTATTACCACACAATATTGGTTATGCAATACATACAATACATAGAAAAATTATTAAATATTCTGCAACAAAGTTCGACTATATTAATTCCCTAGTTATCTCACGGGTATTTAGTGGCCACTGCGTATTCGAGCCCCACGTTGGGCGCCAATTTAACGAAATCGTCGTAATGAATGGGATTGATTTGAAATTTCGTTAAAGAAGAATAATAAATTTTATCTTTTGCTTTTAAGTTAATTTTCTTTCGTGCGAACTTTGTTGTAGAACCACTCTCTTATTTTCGTGTGGTAATAAAATTTTTACTTACTTAATTATTACGTACATTTAAAGAAAAAATAATATTTACGTGAACTCATATGAACTGGTTAAGAATATTAGGTTGAGAATTGAGTCCTTTAAATCTTTCGGCCTTGGCATACACTTTCCAGGTGCAGTGGGTTTTTTGTTAAATATTTTTACTGAATTTTATCTCGGCACTAGCCATAGAACACAAGATTACCTCTATTAGCAGAAAATGTTTTAATTATTGCCAAGCCGACATTTATCACTGATCAAACCTACTTCACTATGCATTTGAGTTATTTTAAAGAACCATACTGTTTAAATTTCAATGTTAACTAACATTAACTATCCGCCTACGAATGCACAAACGTATAATTAATTCAAATTTTATCAGCCACAGGATCTCTGAGAAGGAAGAACAATTTCTTAATTCACCATTGATTTTTATGCATCTGTTCCCGATTTACGGGTTTGCTATTGTTGGTCGCGGCACAGCCCAGCAACACCGCTAAAAAAAAAAAATGCTGAAAAATTCTTAAAGAAATTTTATAGATGACGTGGGCAAGCTAATTTACATAAATAATTCACACTTTTGATAAACTCTAATATATTTAGATCAAACAACAATACAACTCACATTAATTCGTAACGCATCGTCTAATGGCGGCTAAGTCCAGACAGAGACAAAAGAAGTCTACCTATTCGTAAAAAACTCTTTCACAGTGTCCTACCGCAATGACTTCTGAACAGAGAAGACCAAAGAATACATAATGCATTGTGCTTAAATAGTATTGCTGACTATTAACATTTCTTTGCAAATTGACGATATTATTCTCTTCTGGCAACATATCTCTGCTATCGCAAATACTGACACATTTTACAATCACATAATAAATACAGAAAAATTCCTATCCTAAATACAGAGAAATATTACAACAAAAAATATAAGGAGAATAACAAATGTCTTTTACACCACATTCAGTAATATTTTTGTTCAATAATTACGATATATACAACTTGCCCAGAGCGGCGTACATGGTACAAATAAACTCTTGTGTGTGTTTTTTTTTTTTTTTTTTTTTTTTTTAAAAAAAATAACGTGAGTTTGCCAGGGAACGTTACAACTATAAGGAGTTTCCTAAGGAAACTTTCAGTCATAAAAATTAATATCACATCTTAAGATTATGACCTGCATCTCCCTTTCCTGATTCTCCCTTTCGTGATCGGCTCGCAAATTTTTTGTGGGAAGATCAATTCCTGGTAGGCCTCTGTGTGCACTTGAATCTCTCTAATTTTACCTTCATGGTCTTTCTGTGGGATATATGTAGCAGGAAGCAATATGTTAGTTGACCGTTCTAGGAAGAGATGCTCTTGGAAATTTAAGAGTAAACCATACCATGTTGCAGCATGCCTCTCTTACAGTGTTTACCACTGGCATTAGCTGAGAGTTTTCAGTGACACTTTTGCACTTACTAAATGAACCTGTAATGAAATGTGCTGCCTTACTTTGGATCTTCCCTAATTCCTCTATTAATCCTATGATTCCAGACTGATGAGCAATATTCAAATGTGGGTCAAATAAAAAGTTGGTAAGCCTACCTCCTTCATGGGTGGGCCTACATTTCCTGAGGATTCTTCCAATAGATCTGTCTGGCATCTGCATTACACGCAATAAGTTTTATGTGGTTGTTCCACACTATATCACTTTGTACATGTACAAATATTATGAAAAGGATAGTAGCTACTCACCATGTAGCGGAGACGCTGAGTCTCAGTTAGGCACAACTAAAAGACTGTCAGAAAGTGAGCAGTCAACAAACAAGTCCTTTGTCAAAAGTGGCAATGCACACATGTGCGCACACACACACACACACACACACACACACACACACACACACACACACACACACACAGTCTGGCAGCTGGCAGTCTACTTTCGACAAAGGCCTTTTTGGCTTAAAGCTCACTTTCCGACAGTCTTTTTGTTGTGCCTATCTGTGACTCATCGTTATTGCTATTTTGTGAGTAGCAACTATCCTTTTCATGATGTTGTTACATTCCATCCAGCATTTTCCATTGTCTGTAAATGTACTCTTACAAACTTTGCTGCGCAACTGCTTCCACTGATTGTTCTGCAATTGTGTGATTGTTCAGTAATGGGTCTTTCTGCCTATACACAGAGGTGACAAAAGTCATGAGATAATGATAAGCACGTACACACATGGCAGTAGTATTGCGTACACAAAATATAAAAGGGTAGTGCATTGGTGGAGCTGTCATTCGCACTCAGATGATTCATGTGAAAAGGTTTCCAGCATGATTATGGCTGTGTGATGGGAGTTAACAGACTATGAACATGGACTGATTGTTGGAGCTATATGCGTAGGACATTCCTTTGTGGAAATATTAAGGGAATTCAATATTCCACAGTCCGCAGTATCAAGAGTCTACCAACAAAGGCACATCTCGGGCATTACCTCTCACCACGGACAGTGCAGTGGCTGACAACCTTCACTTAGTGACTGAGAACAGTAGCATTTGCTTAGAGTCATCAGTGCTAACAGACAAGCAAACCTGCATGAAATAACTGCAGAAATCAATGTGGGCTGTGTGATGAACATATCCCTTAGGACAGTATGGTGAAATTTGAGTATGACACCAGATGACTGATGTGAGTGCCTTTGCTAACAGCATGACATTGCCTGCAGTGCCTCTCCTAATCTCCTGACCACATTGGTTGGACTTTAGATGAGGAAAACTATTTGTGGTCTTGAGGATTCATGATTTCAGTTGGTAAGAGCTGACAATACGGCTCAAGTGTAGTGCAGACCCCATGAAACCATGGAGCCAAATAGTCACAAGGCACTGTGCAAGTTGGTCATAGCTCCATAATGGTGTCGACTGTTTTTACATGGAGTGAACTGGGTCCCCTGGATGTTTGGCTACTTGGAGACCATTTGCTGCTATTCATGGATGTATGCTCCCTAAAAGCGATGAAATTTTTATGGATGATGATGCGCCATGTCACAAGGCCACAATTGTTCGTGATTGGTTTTAAGAACATTCTAGACAATTTAGGCAAATGGTTTGGCCACCCAAATAACATGACGTGAATCCCATCGAACATTTATGGGACATAAGTGAGAGGACAGTTCATGCACAAAAACGTGCACCGCCATCACTTTCGCAGTTATGGGCTGCTATAGAGACAGCTTGGTGCAATATTTCTGCAGGGTATTTCCAACAACTTGTTGAGTCCATGCCATGTCAAGTTGCTACACTGTGTCAGGCAGGAGGAGGTCTGACACGATATTAGGATTTATCACATGACTTTTGTCTACTCAGTGTAAATGCACAATATGCTACATTTGGAACCAGGTTTTAAATTGTAAGACATTTCCAGGGGCAGATGTGGACTCTGACCACAATCTATTGGTTATGACCTGTAGATTAAAACTGAAGAAACTGCAAAAAGGTGGGAATTTAAGGAGATGGGACCTGGATAAACTAAAAGAACCAGAGGTTGTACAGAGATTCAGGGAGAGCATAAGGGAGCAATTGACAGGAATGGGGGAAATAAATACAGTAGAAGAAGAATGGGTAGCTTTGAGGGATGAAGTAGTGAAGACAGCAGAGGATCAAGTAGGTAAAAAGACGAGGGCTAATAGAAATCCTTGGGTAACAGAAGAAATATTGAATTTAATTGATGAAAGGAGAAAATATAAAAATGCAGTAAGTGAAACAGGCAAAAAGGAATACAAACGTCTCAAAAATGAGATCGACAGGAAGTGCAAAATGGCTAAGCAGGGATGGCTAGAGGACAAATGTAAGGATGTAGAGGCCTATCTCACTAGGGGTAAGATAGATACCGCCTACAGGAAAATTAAAGAGACCTTTGGAGATAAGAGAACGACTTGTATGAATATCAAGAGCTCAGATGGAAACCCAGTGCTAAGCAAAGAAGGGAAAGCAGAAAGGTGGAAGGAGTATATAGAGGGTCTATACAAGGGCGATGTACTTGAGGACAATATTATGGAAATGGAAGAGGATGTAGATGAAGATGAAATGGGAGATACGATACTGCGTGAAGAGTTTGACAGAGCACTGAAAGACCTGAGTCGAAACAAGGCCCCCGGAGTAGACAATATTCCATTGGAACTACTGACGGCCGTGGGAGAGCCAGTCCTGACAAAACTCTACCATCTGGTGAGCAAGATGTATGAAACAGGCGAAATACCCTCAGACTTCAAGAAGAATATAATAATTCCAATCCCAAAGAAAGCAGGTGTTGACAGATGTGAAAATTACCGAACTATCAGCTTAATAAGTCACAGCTGCAAAATACTAACACGAATTCTTTACAGACGAATGGAAAAACTAGTAGAAGCCAACCTCGGGGAAGATCAGTTTGGATTCCGTAGAAACACTGGAACACGTGAGGCAATACTGACCTTACGACTTATCTTAGAAGAAAGATTAAGGAAAGGCAAACCTACGTTTCTAGCATTTGTAGACTTAGAGAAAGCTTTTGACAATGTTGACTGGAATACCCTCTTTCAAATTCTAAAGGTGGCAGGGGTAAAATACAGGGAGCGAAAGGCTATTTACAATTTGTACAGAAACCAGGTGGCAGTTATAAGAGTCGAGGGACATGAAAGGGAAGCAGTGGTTGGGAAGGGAGTAAGACAGGGTTGTAGCCTCTCCCCGATGTTGTTCAATCTGTATATTGAGCAAGCAGTAAAGGAAACAAAAGAAAAATTCGGAGTAGGTATTAAAATTCATGGAGAAGAAATAAAAACTTTGAGGTTCGCCGATGACATTGTAATTCTGTCAGAGACAGCAAAGGACTTGGAAGAGCAGTTGAATGGAATGGACAGTGTCTTGAAAGGAGGATATAAGATGAACATCAACAAAAGCAAAACAAGGATAATGGAATGTAGTCTAATTAAGTCGGGTGATGCTGAGGGAATTAGATTAGGAAATGAGGCACTTAAAGTAGTAAAGGAGTTTTGCTATTTGGGGAGCAAAATAACTGATGATGGTCGAAGTAGGGAGGATATAAAATGTAGGCTGGCAATGGGAAGGAAAGCGTTTCTGAAGAAGAGAAATTTGTTAACATCCAGTATTGATTTAAGTGTCAGGAAGTCATTTCTGAAAGTATTCGTATGGAGTGTAGCCATGTATGGAAGTGAAACATGGACGATAAATAGTTTAGACAAGAAGAGAATAGAAGCTTTTGAAATGTGGTGCTACAGAAGAATGCTGAAGATTAGATGGGTAGATCACATAACTAATGAGGAAGTATTGAATAGGATTGGGGAGAAGAGAAGTTTGTGGCACAACTTGACCAGAAGAAGGGATCGGTTGGTAGGGCATGTTCTGATGCATCAAGGGATCACCAATTTAGTATTGGAGGGCAGCGTGGAGGGTAAAAATCGTAGAGGGAGACCAAGAGATGAATACACTAAGCAGATTCAGAAGGATGTAGGTTGCAGTAGGTACTGGGAGATGAAAAAGCTTGCACAGGATAGAGTAGCATGGAGAGCTGCATCAAACCAGTCTCAGGACTGAGGACCACAACAACAACAACAACAGCTTATGTCAAGAGTCCATTGCTACTCCTTGCATCATGTGTTGATCCTCTGCAGGTCTTCCTGCATTTCGCTACAGTTTTATAGTGTTGCAACTTCTGTACATACAACACAATCATCTGTAAAAAAACTTATTGAACTTCCTACATTGTACATGAGGTCATTTGTATGTAGTGTGAAAATTAGTGATCTTATCTGTGGTACGACCAAAATTACATTTACATCTGAAGATTTCTCTCCATCGAGAATGACATACTGTTTTCTATCTTCTAGAAACTCTTCAAGCTAATGACACAGCTGGTCTGATATTTCATATACTCATATTTTTTTCGTTAAGTGGCACTGCAGAACTGATTCAAACACCTTCCGGAAATCAAGGAAAACAGCATCATTCCATGCACCAGTATCTACTGCTCTCTGGGTCTCATAGACAAACAGAGCAAGCTGAGTTTCACACATTCATTATGTTTGGAAACAGTCTTGGTTCCTACAGCTGAGATTTTCAGTCTCCAGAAAAGTCATAATACATGAACATAAAACGTGTTCCAAAATGTGTGTCAGAGATGTAAGTGTATAGTATTGTGCAGCTGTTTGATGACCCTTCTCGAAAACAAGAAATGACCCGCACTCTTTTTCCAATCATAAAAGAGTGCTTTGCTCCTCCAGAGACCTATGGTACATTGCTGATAGAGGAGAAGCAAGTTCTTTCACATACTCTATATAGAATCATACTGGTATCCCATCAGATCCAGTGGCCTTTCCTCTATTCAGTGATTTCTTTTTTATTCCACACTCACTCAGTTTGACGTTCATGAGATGATTTAAAGGGGGAAGTGCAGTGCAATCTGCCGGAGTGAAATAGTTTTGGAAAAAGACATTTAGTGTTTTGGTCTTCGTGTGTCATCCTCTGTTTTGATGGCATTATGATCACAGATTGTCTGGACAGAGGGCTTTGATCCATTTACTGATTTAATGTAAAACCAAAACTTGTTAGGATTTTCTGTCGGCATATTAATTTAAAAATATTTTGGGTTATTTCGTTTAAAGCTTTTACCAAGTAGACACTTGTAAAGCAGCATATATGTGTTAGAACTTCGAGTTTAACACATATATTTTGGCACGACACAACAACACATACAAGTCACAGAGTAAGATGACGTGCACTCGTTAGCATTCGACTAAGCACTGAGTCCCAGTCTAGCGGCCGCTGCTCGGCTGGCCGCTTAGGTGGCGCCGCTGCTGCATGGCTGGCAGACAGCGCCGCACGTAGAGGACGCGCGTAATTGCGCGGCGGCACTTTGAATGATCGACGAGTCACAACAATATGTTTAATATTTATGTTCTTTGATTTAGCTTTGTGAACATAAATAGTGGAAAAATCTTATGAATACATTTTTCACTTCTGCAGTGAGCTGTTCTATCCCACTTCAATCTTTTGCCTTTCAAGTAAATTTATTATTATTATTATTTTAGCATACCTTAATCTTAGATTGTTAACAGTGTGTCACTTTAGTTATGACTTGCCTAATGAGTATTTCCTTGTGTGTTATACTTTTTGTGTAGCGTCTCCCCCCCCCCTCTCCAGTCTTCCCCATCTACTCATATTTATCACTCATCAGCTCATAGTCGAACATTACCATATGCTTGGAAATTTGCCAACTGTCTAGTTACAAATAATCATCGTGTCTTAATTTGTTTATAGTGCCATAAACAAGAATTGCTTGATGCAATTTTTGTGGAATCATTAGAGTTAAGATAAGACGGTGCTGTAGTCGATCTTGTTGCTTCTTCAGTAGAATGCTACATATAGCACGTTTTAATTAGGATCCAGATCACTGAAGTCTTACAGTGTGCGCAAATAACATCAAATAGTGTCAATGGAAAATCCAGGATGGAATGTAACATTATGAGAAGGAAAGTGCTACTCACCATATAGCAGAGATGCTCAGTCACAGATAGGCACAACCAAGAGTTTCACTCTTAAAGGCCAATGGCCTTTGTCAACAGTACACACACATACGCGTGAGCACGAGCACGCACAACTGAGTGCGCGCGCGCCCAACACACACACACACACACACACACACACACACACACACACACACACACACGACGAGTGTTGACAAAGGCCGTTGGCCAAAAGCTTTAAGTGTGAAACTCCTTTTGTTGTGCCTATCTGTGACTCAGCATCTCTGCTACATGGTGAGTAGCAACTTTCCTTCTCATAATATTATCAAACAGTGTCACTGTGAATCATTTTCACCTACATGGCTGTTTCATTTTTTTGTTTTCACCTGCAATTTTTTGTATCTCTCATTAAATGAAAAGTGGAAAACAATCTGTCTTAATAATGTATATCTAATTTTGATTTCGTGCATTAGCCTATGTGTCTGATGAGTAAAATGTAGAAAAAGAAGCTACAGTATGATATTGAAAATGAGAAACTCTCAGTTAAATTTGTTACTGTTGTTAATGGCAATTGTTATTTCACTGGTAAAATAAGAAAAACATTTGATAATCAGTCGGTAAAATTATTATTTGTTAGCTATGATGTGTTTCAGAGACTTAGTCCCATCTTCATGTCACAATCTTAGACTTCAATTGTCAAAGGTAATTCTCATGAACACAGCACCATTTGATACTCTAAAGTAATTGAATTTTTCAATGAACACATGGAATAACAATGAATTCATAACGCAAATAGACAGCTTTTGAATACTTTCTGCATAGAGATGTGAAGATTTGTTTCAAATACACTGTACATTGTTTACTGAACTCTTCATACAGATTTAACTCTTTTTGCAATTTACAATAATTAGTGACAAAGATGGTAATGGATTTTTGTGCAGCTTTAATATTTTTGTATTGGACAGACAGAAAAGTGATTTGATACCAGATATGATCGAGTACATGCCACTACTCTACTCTGACTTAATAAATTGCAATAAGTCAGAAAAATCCTCTCAGTTGTAAGAAGCAGTACATATAAAACAAAACATTCACTGGACCCATAAAATATTGCATACTTGACTGAAAGCATACAAATTAAAAATTTGTAGACAGTTGTAATAAGAAGTAATCATGAACTTAAGTCCAACTGTATTACCTGTGAAGTTGGATAGTGTACACAAAAGCTGTAACGAATTGCAATAAGAATGACTTTTTTACCCATACTTCCTCATTGACTGTAGGTCCAGCTTAGAAACTGGTCAGAACTGAGGAGAAAACTGTTTACATTTTCCAATATTGTTTTAACAACAGCTTAGGGTTGGGAAGGCTGTAGAGATGTGGTGAAGTCTGCTTTCCTAATGGAGTAAACCTGATACAAATCCTGGTGCTCCATGTTGGGTGTTGGGCATAGGGCCAATAACCCCATACTGTAAAAAAGGGCAGTTAGGGAAATTCAACAGAAGCCTCGGATACTGGGTGGAAAATACTTATAATGACCCCCACAAGGGAAACAGATAAAGCATTTGACAACAGCAACATGGAATGTGAGGACGATGCTTCAGCCAGGAAAATTATATAAATAGTTAGCAAGATTTTAAAATGTAAATATGATGTTGTACGGCTACAGGAAATAAGAGGGCAAGGAAATGGGCAGTTTGACAAATCTGAACACTCGTTAACATATAGTGTGCCAAAGGAAAGACTATGTCAGTTTAGGACAGAGTTTAAAATAACCAAGAAAAGCTTATTAGAACTTGAACACACAAATAAAAGAATGTGCAGGCTTACAATAGAAAGGAAATTTAGGAACATAACACATACACCAATGGAAGAAAAGGTTGATATAATAAAAGAACAGTTCTATGAAGACTGTATGTTGCGCAGTACCTAAGTACAATTTGATCTCAGTGGTACGAGTTTTTAAGAGAGAAACACTCTCTCTTTCCAAGCATTTATCCGGACTGGCGGGGTCTGCTCTGCTGTTTAACTGGCTTTGGCATGTTAATTTTAAGGGGTGGCCGGATGCCCTCCCTGTCGCCATCCCGTTCCCCACCCCCCCCCCCCCCCCCCTCCCCGTCCCTCCGCCCACTCCCACCCCCAAGTTCACTCCGGTCGCAGAAATTGTTAGTGCTGTTGAACAGGTTGCAGCTCGACTTCCACCTGAATCAGCTGAGGAAATATGTCGTGAAACTTGTCGTGTGTTGACGAAATCCAAGCCGATGAAGTCAAATATCACCAGTAAAGAGAGGGCGGCCATTCGTGATCTGAGGGAGCGCTCTGAAATTGTTGTCTTACCGGCTGACAAAGGCAATGCTACAGTTGTTGTGTCCCATAAGGAGTACACTGATAAGATGCAGAACCTGGTGTTTAACTGGATTTGGCATGTTAATTTTAAGGGGTGGCCGGATGCCCTTCCTGTCCCGTGACGCGGGGTGCGGACAGCGGAGGAAGCGCACCGCGGGTATTTAAATCAGACACCGCCGCGACCGAACCCAGTTCCCTCTGAGCAGCCATAGCGTACGGATCTCCGTGCTGGCACGTTCACAGGAGCTCAGTCCGTCAGTTCACCTGATGATGGCGACACGTATGATCGCCGAAATATTGTGCCCGTTGGACATTGTAGACCGGCAGTACACCCGTGGATATTTTGATAATTATAACTCTGTTAAAAATAACATATTCTTACTCAGTTATATTAATCATGTGTATGAGTGTTTCAAGATCAATTGACACTAAGTGAAAGTTTCATTTTAAACTTCAAAATGTAAAGTTTATATGCAGAACACACAAGAATAACCTTTAGTATATACAGAACAAATCTGCTTGTAGTTATGCGGTGTCTATTCAAAAGCAGCTTAATTCTGTCTTGATTTTATTGTTCTACATTTTCAATTCATTTGAAACATTTAATGGTGCTGTTTTCTTGGGAATTATTGTGGTGAATTAAAGTCAGATTGTCACATGAAGAAGCAACTAAGTTGAAAATTCTCTTCTACTAATTTATAAATGTAAAATTTGATGATCATTATGAACACTTCTGGTTATGTGGAAATTCATAAATTTCAGTTTTCTGATGTCCTAGTTTTCTGGTTGAGCTGTTCTTTGCTGTCGCTATACAATTGGTGTTCTGAATTTGTTTCTGTTGCTGAGTTTCAAGATCTTAGACATTTTATCCTTATACAATTGTTGTTTATGAATTTGTTTCTGTTGCTGAGTTACAAGTTCTTAGACAATGTCCCCTTGGCCATCTCTTCATCTTTTGTCTTAAGGGGGGCTCCTCCACAACTGAAATTATTGTATTAACATTTGAGTATTTTTATTTACATTGATACTTATGCAGCTACAGGATATCGTCTATACCGAGGATATAAGAGTCTTGCCACGGAGTCTGATCGACCAAGTGATATAAGCCACCTTGTTTTTGTCATTCATGGAATTGGACAAAAGATGGACACTGGTCGCATTATACGAAATACATCAACGTAAGTGAATACCTTGCCATCATATTTACAGATTTGTGTGTGATCTCAAACTGCCAAAATAAATTATCATATTGATTTCAGACTTCTCAGAAAAGATAACTTATTCCTTAATGTTATAGATCAGTATAATTATGCAATATTGGTATTGTCTATACTTTACTTGATGTGCAGGTTTCGTGGCTGTGTTGATTGGATCAAAGAAAAGTATTTCAACAACACTAAATGCCGTGCAGAATTTTTCCCTGTAGAATGGCGATCCTCTCTGAAGCTTGATGGTGGTAAGCATCAGTATTAAATGTTTTTTTTGTGCTAAGATTAAATCTGTTTAGAGTTAAATTTAGACATTATGTAATTTATTGTGATAGAGGAGGAAATACTGTTAGAATTACCTTTACTCCTAACATTGTTGGAGACATTTGACACTCATTCATACTAAAAAGAATGTCACTGTGATAGTGAATTACAGTAAATCCACATTAAGACTCTTCAAGAATCCACAGGTAAAGCAGGCATTAAACAAGATGATGTTTTCAAGTGAGAAGTAATTTTAGACATCATAGTGGCAGCTTTGTAACAAATAATTTAAATATGCAGCTACATAAATCATTTGGGGCATTATAAAAATAAATATATGCACTGTTATAACCAACATTGATTAATTCCAGCAACAAAATACAAACTAAATTTTGGTTGACTATAAATTACACACATAAAACCTGAATAAAGTTTCTGCTGCATAATCTTGTAGTAATCTGTAGTATATACAGAACAAATATGCTGGTAGTTATGCAATGTGTGTTCAAAAGCAGCTTAATTCTGTCCTGATTTTATTGTGAATTACAGTAAATTACAGGATACAAGATAAACATCAACAAAAGCAAAACGAGGATCACGAAATGTAGTCGAATTAAGTCGGGTGATACTGAGGGAATTAGATTAGGAAATGAGATGCTTAAAGTAGTAAATGAGTTTTGCTATTTGGGGAGCAAAATAACTGATGATTGTCAAAGTAGATAGGATATGAAATGTAGACTGGCAATGGCAAGGAAAGCGTTTCTGAAGAAGAGGAATTTGTTAACATAGAGTACAGATTTAAGTGTATGGAGTTTAGCCATGTATGGAAGTGAAACTTGGATGATAAATAGTTTGGACAGGAAGAGAATAGAAGCTTTCAAAATGTGGTGCTACAGAAGAATGCTGAAGATTAGATGGGTAGATCACGTTACTAATGAGGAGGTATTGAATAGAATAGGGGAGAAGAGGAGTTTGTGGCACAACTTGACAAGAAGAAGGGACCGGTTGGTAGGGCATATTCTGAGGCATCAAGGGATTACAAATTTAGCTTTGGAGGGCAGTGTGGAGGGTAAAAATCATATAGGGAGACCATGAGATGAATACATTAAGCAGATTCAGAATGATGTAGGTTGCAGTAAGTACTGGGAGATGAAGAAGCTTTCAGAGGATAGAGTAGCATGGAGAGCTGCATCAAACCAGTCTCAGGACTGAAGACCACAACAACAACAATCTTGCAGTGTCATATACGCAGAGATTTCTGTTTTTAAGATTACAGTTGAGGTAATCAGTCCTTCCTGCAAGGACTTCCCTGCATATCTGACCAGTCAGATCCAGCACATCATGTTTGAAGGAAAATTCTCTGATTCACATTGCAGTTCTGCTGCATCTTTAACACAATCATTTTCTGCAATATAATCTTTTAAATAGATGTGTTTTCAGAACTTAAGATGTCATAACATTATCACAAACTGAAATAAAATTTTGAAGTACACCTTGCAAATTTTTTCTGTAGGCTGCTTACCAACCAGGACCATTAACATTTACTTTTACTCCTAGAGATATCTATGACAAAAATGTACCTAATTAGTGTTGTTTATTACAGAAGACTTCCATGAGGTTTCCATGAGTGTAGTGGCTCTGTAGACCAGGCTGTTCCAACCGTGCTCCAGGGAGCCGGAGTGCTCACTGCGGCAGCTCGGGGCCTGCATGGAGGGGGAAAGCGAACTCACTGCCCCCTGGCCACATGCAGCCTCAACTGATGCAATAATCCATGTTCAATGACAGCTATGACTAGCCGCGGAAGCCCTGTACCTCTATTGAAGGATACCTTTCTATTCATTGAGAGGGATGGTCATCCGCAGTGACTTGTATGTCATAAAGTATTTAATTCTGCGAAGAGGTACAATATACAACGACATTATACACGTCTTAACGCAGCACATTACGATCAGGTAGAAGGCGTTGCACGCAGAGAACTGGTAGCCAGGCGTATGAATGACATTGCAGGAGATGTAAATTTAAAAACAGTTTCGTAATACGGAGGGTATCAAAGCATGCAACATAGTTCGTGTCTTGTAATGCGTTTATAATTTTCAGGTAAATGAGAGCAGAGAAAACACTACTGAATCTGCAATTTGAACAAGCTACAGGGTCGCTCACATCATTGCGACGAGTGGCAAGCCATTTTCGGTGGGACCACTCGTAAAATTGTGCATGGTAGCAGTTGCAGAGTGTTTGTTTCCAAGGGAGGTGCAGGCAATTGAAGGGGTTTGCCTGTCAAAGCAAACAATGTCTCGTCGAATCCTGGACATGGCAGCAGATTTAGACACACAGCTCAGGAAAAAGGTGGAGAGTTTTGTTGCATTTTCACTAGCGCTTGACGAAAGCACCAACATAGCAGACTGTGCTCACCTTGCAGTCTTTGTGCGTGGTGTTGACATGGAGCTGCAAGTAACTGAAGAACTCTTGGATGTGGTACCACTCAATTACACCGCAACAGGAAGTGACATTTTTGAAGCTGTTTGTGAATCAGTGGACAATATGAATTTGCCGTGGGATAAGCTCCATTCTGTAGCGACAGATGGTGCACCACAAATGATCGGGCATCACCAAGTTTTTTCTTCTCGTTTGAAAAATAAACTCAGGGACGAATTCGGGAAATACATTTTGACTCTTCATTGTTTTATTCACCAAGAGGCACAGTGTGCTGAAACAGTAGAGTTAGGTGGCGTAATGAAAGATGTCATGAAATGTGTGAATTTTGTGCGGCGTCACAGTATGAATCTTCACCAATTCAAAGGATTCCTGAAAGATATGGAAGCAGAGTATGGGGATATATCTTACCACAGTACAGTTCGTTGGCTGAGTCGGGGAAAAGTTCTTGATGTTTTCTTTGCCCTTCTTGAGGAAATATCCCTTTTTCTCGAAATGAAAGGGGAAGAAATGCGTTGTCTGAAAGATATAAAATGGATATCAGACCTGGCGTTCCTAGCTGACATAACTATGCATCTGAATAATTTAAATCTGTCATTGCAGGGCAAAGGGCAGCTAATCACTGACATGCATGACCAGATCAAAGCATTCATAGAAAAGTTACGTTTATTTGAGAGGCAGATGAGTAATGGACATTTAACGTTCTCCAATCGTCTTGCTTCTTTAAAACTACCTGAAGGTACTAATTTCGGCGATTACCAAGCAAAGTTAAAGCAGTTTATCACGTTGTTTGAAACATGATTCCGAGACCTCACTAGTTTGGAAATGGAACTTAAGGTGTTCAGCACTCCTTTTTCAGTTTCCCCCGATGACTTGTCATTGTCACTTCAATTGGAGATTATTTATTTGCAAAATTCAACTTTGTTGAAAGAGAGGTACTACAACACGTTGGATTTGTCACAATAGTATCGTTCATTACAGCAAAAAACATTTCCCAAGCTTCACAACAATGCCGCTCAGATCATGTGCATGTTTGGATCTACATATTGTTGTGAGCAGCTTTTCACAGCAATGAAAAGAGTAAAGAGTAAGGAACGATCGTTTCCTTGGGATGCAACAATGAAGGCCATCCTCCGCATTAACGCTGCGATCACTTTGACACCTGGTATTTCCGATCTTGTAATGAAAAGAAAATGTCAAGCTACAGAGGCCCAATAAATTTAGTATGCAATTTCTTGTAAAACAGTTGTTTCTTATTTATTTCCTGAACATCGTATTTCCTGGTGTAGCATGTCACCACGCCTTAGCAGCTAAGAGTATGAGGTTGTTGATCTTGTAAGACGCAGCTGGCACATCAAAACGTTTGCCTTGCTGCCTGCTTCAGCCGGCCGTGCCACGTGCTGGCGTGCCAGCCCACTTGAATGGTCACAGCGAGCAACACGGCTCCCTGGAGCAGGGAGTGCTCTGCAGCTCACAGCGGAGCCGACGAGCTGGAACAGCCTGCTGTAGACTCTGAGATACTGATTTGTTGTTGGTATCACTGAACAGCTCCTGGGATAAAACTGTACTGCTGTTTTTATGATTTGTTGATCTATGGACTGAAGTTTGTTTTCATATTTGAGGGAAGGAAAGCAAATGAAATGCTTTCAGCAATCATCATTTGGTCTGGCAGCAGAATTGTCAAAATAAATAAACAAATAAAGGTCTTTGTGCCACCCATGACATATTTCTCTAATGGGCTTCATGCTTTGCAGTCCTAGTCTTGTGTATATGCTACAATGACAAATCCACAGTTATCATTGCTGCAGTGACCATTATCCTATCTTTTTAGCAACAGCACATTTGAGACCACCTGATTTTCTAATGTATTGGTCCCTTTGAAAATTGAGCTGAGATGCATACTCCTCCTAAGCCTATGTCATGATATCCCAAGAAAAGAACACTGACAAAATAGTGCAAGAAAAGTCAAATGTTGTTATCCACGTAGCACATAATGTGGTACCCTAGTCTTATGAACTATCTAGATGTAGGTCTGTCCCATGATGTTCTCAAGAAAAAAAGTCATTGGAAATAGACGAAGAACATTTCAATGACAAACAAGATGATGATAATCTAATTTCATACAAACAACTTCTAGCAATACCACATTATTTAATCAAACAATGAAAGAGGGGTGTGCTGGAACAAAATGTCATGTCAGTGAAAGCACCTGCAACACATATTCAGGTGTCAACATCTCAGTGGGCATTGTTTCCCATCTGGTATAACTGTTTTCTGACCAAGGAATACTTCATAGATTTCTTTTGGCGTAGCTGACCTACTGTTGAGTTACAACATTGAATTATCAAATTCAAACAATTTTCATCTGGATTTATTGACATCAAAGTTTAACGGAACAGAGTCTTATACCTTTTAACACTTAACAGATAGAAACCTGTAATTTCCTTTTAACAGACTCGGAATTCAGTAGTGCAGCAGCTCACTAGGAGACACCTCCTCAAGCCCATACATTAAAATGCTTCACAACCATAGTAACTATAGCAGACAAAGTATCTTTATAATATATGACAAGATTTGGCAAGAAGGTGTTTTCACTACCCAATGGACAAAAAATATCATGGTACCAATATTGAGACCTGATAAGAAGAAGGAAAGAAGAAGAAAATCTAAAACTGTATAGAGAGCTATTAGACTGACCAGTTTAATGACAATCATATGCAAACCCCTGCAACAGATGGTATTCTTTGTTTGGTGTCTTGAAACAAAAAAAAATTACTTTCACCACTCAGTGCAGATCTGAAGAGTTTCAGTCCACAACAAACCCCTTTTTGCGATTAGAAATCACTGTCAGGGAAGCTTTAGCTTTCTGTCAATGCCTGGTAGGGTTTTTTGTGATTTACAAAAGGCATATGATACAACATGATTTACAAAAGGCATAAATACAGATTGACGACACCACATCTTAGCTACATTACACTGGTTGGCTTTTCTGAGGTAACTAGCACTCTTAACTAAAAAAGAATTGGTATGGTCATCATAATCAACATTTACAGGAAAACAAGGTTTCACAGGATTGAGTCCTAAGTGTTACCCTCTTTGCAATTACCATAAGTGGGATTGTTGTAGAAAATATTGGATTATTTATTCTCCTTATTACAGTATTCACTTCACACTACTGCATCAAATGTTGTTTATAAACACTATCAGTTCTGAAGTACTCATGGCATCATTAAGCATGTGTGAAGGCCGTCAACATACTGTGTAACCATACAGTATGTTATTTCATAATCACAGGTTGTCGTCAAGTATGAAGTAAGGCTCCATCTTAACTGCCAGTGGAGGTGGACTCATAAGTGATAACAATCCGTGATTATGAATACATTTTGGTGGTGCACATTACGTCAGTGGCCATCATGTAACTAATGATGAAGCCTGTAAATCATTTATAGAGAATGCGTCACAGCTCTTGACACGACTCTGTTGTAAAGTACTCACAAAACTCGACTGTTGGCTTGCTGATTATAGTGATAAAGGGAGTATTAACCATGCTGCTGAGTTACACAGAAACATACATCATCATCATCATCATCAGGCACAATTTTAAATACATGCCATTTGTTCAACATGGGATTGTCTTTGTGTATGGGTGTTATCATCCTGGACATTTCTCTTCTTTGGGGATGTGCTAACTGTGTAATGCAGTGGGCTATAGTGTCATTTCTGTATCTGTCA
The DNA here is from genome assembly GCF_023864345.2 of Schistocerca serialis cubense. Lineage (NCBI taxonomy): Eukaryota > Metazoa > Arthropoda > Insecta > Orthoptera > Acrididae > Schistocerca > Schistocerca serialis. The sequence goes on along the minus strand of NC_064646.1, from coordinate 214,702,839 downwards.
TGGGGCCCAGTCCCAGGTGAAAGAAGCCTCTGAAAAGAATTATAATTGTATCTCAGTACTGTGTCCTGTAAGTAACATTGCATTTATTGCAAAGTGTTCCTAGTTGTCTCCAAATTACTGTGTGCAGAAAATCACTGTTTGTAATCAAGTATTACAAGGAGGATACTCTGCCGTGTCTCACAGGTTCAATTCACATGACTGTTGTTTATATCATATGTGCTCTTCTAAGAAGATAAGGAAGTGATAGAAGGGTGAATCACCTAAAACTTGCACCCCAAGTGTTTCAATAATGGAGGGAGCCATTGATATGTGGATTTCACAGATTGGAATGGTAGGCAGTGCCCCTCCTATTGAGCCCAAACAAATGTGTATTTATTTATTTAAAAAAGTGCAAATATGTCAGTGGAAAACACCAATAGTTGTTTGTTTCATGTTGTAGCTCAAACGAATGTGAATTTCACATGGGTGTATATGTGCAGCCCTACAAAGATGTTAATAAGTCTCCAGAGGTGTCATGTTGTTAAATGGGATGACTGCAGTACCTCTGTGGGGTCTGACACACAAAGAATCAGTATACCCTCTGTACTCAAAATGACCATCACTTGTGTCAGTAAATGCTTGTGGTCTGCCGTACAGTGATTGCTTACACATTCTACCATTTCAGCAGTCATCTGCAATTGTTTGAAGAGGTTGGAAGGTTGAAGAGTGTGATGTCTATTGGAATATCTTTCAGTGTACATGGTACTTGAACAAATGTCATGCTTCCTGCATTCATGGTAAACCATGAGCATGTATGCTTTTTTTGTATTGGAAAATACCATCTTCCAGGTATGTCCTACTACATCCATTATCACCCAATAAATGAGAGGACGTCACAGTGAATGTCAGTGTACACACAACAAAGTGTAAACAAGCATAACATTGTCACCTAGCATTTAAGCGATAGGATGGAATAAACAGCTGTCAGCGTTTACAGTGTTCGCAATACAATAACTTGTATACTACTTGCACTAGCTTCCTGCAACAAACACCACTGACATTCTCATTTAAGCTACTTATAGGACTTTGCAGTCAATAGATATTGCCCCATTTAAAGATTTGTAACTGTTGTAAAAAAAACTGCACTTTTGTCAAATTCTGAGTATCAGCTGCAAATACATGCCCTTGCTTACAATTCAGTTCTGTCGAAACTGCATATTGAGGGTGCCTTCCAGGTCCAAAATATTTGAGGTGCAAGTGTTAGCTAATTCACACTGTACATGCTGTATGCCACCTGCCATCCAAAAACAGGAGCCACTGCCTGACAATGTCCATGTGGGATGCACAAAATGTGATCCAACATGAGATGCAAGAGCCATATATTGGATATATATACCATTCTCTCTTTGAGTGAATGTTCTTCATGTGAAGGCTTGTGTAAACTGTAACAATATTATGAAAAGGACAGTTGCTGCTCACCATATAGCAGAGATCCTGAGTCTCATATAAGCACAACAAAAGGTCTGTCAGAGGTGAGCTTTTGGCCAACAAGGCCTTCATTGGGAGGGCAAAAAAAAAACACACACACACACACACACACACACTCTCTCTCTCTCTCTCTCTCTCTCTCTCTCTCTCTATCTATCTATCTATCTATCTATCTCTCTATCTCCCCCCCCCCTTACCCCCGCCCCCTCCCAGTCTCTGGCTACTGAGGCCGTAGGTGGTCAACCAGTGGCAACTCGGTATTACAGTTACCTGATACAGTGGAGCTCTTTATAACAGTAGTCTTGTGAATGTATGTGTTAGTTGTCTGTGTACGTTCATCATCATTTTCTGTAGATTACATCAGGAAGAAGAATATTCATTGATGTGGATGAGTCACAATGTACATAAACAGTGCTGTAGCTAATGAATGTAGTTGTTCCAGTATAGCTGTTAAAAATATTTATTGTGATGTCAATTTCGACATTTTCTGTTTCCAAGAATACTGAAAGCAAATGTTGTCACCTGATGAAATATGCATAAACAAAAGGACAATGGACCCAGTCCGAGAGAGAGAGAGAGAGAGAGAGAGAGAGAGAGAGAGAGAGCTATTTCTATGTGTCGTATTAACAATTAAATATCATCAAACTGTATTATTCTGTTTACAGCTGCACAAGTTATAAATGAACTTCATAGAATCATTAGGAAAATTGTTGATTCTTTTTTATGCAAAATAGCCTCTACGTATGTACTTCTTACATTCCTTCACTGGTAAATAAATAAATAACAAACTATTTTCTACAGGTCGATTTAGAGACCTGTTTGCAATTATCAGTATTACATAATATGCTTCTAACAAGAGTTTCCAGTTTTTTAATTTGAATAAGCAAATAATTTTTAAGACAGGCAAATAAGACATATTTGTCTTTTTAGTTTGCAAATGTTTCACTCTTTAACTCAGTTTTGTACACACAGCCTCAGTTCCTTTCCTTTCCTAGTGAGGTGATAGCAGCTTGTTACACATCCTTTACACCCGCTGTCATTTCATGAGACTTTTTGAATTGTTTACAGCTTCTTTTAGTGATTACAGTGGTGGCTTTTATTTACCATGCTTTGAGACTTCTGACTGCAGAGTAACACAGTTCACAGAGAAATTAATCTGTTAGTCTTTGTGAATAGCTTCTAGTTTTAACACACTATGTTTGTCCTATAAGACAATAACTCTGTGATTCTCAAAGGCAAGTGAGTAAGACTCAATACGTACAATGGGAAATAACTGACACATCAGATATTTAGAATATGTTTACAGTTCATTATTTTGAACAAGGCAGCATTGATATGCTTCCTGGTTCAAATATTTTTGGTAACATGTAGATTTTTTTTTATTGGGTATCTTCTGATGAACTTTTGTAAGTAATGATGTAGGGACAGGCAATACATCTTAAGAGTAACTGTGAAATACCAGGTAGGTAGACAGTTACCAAGACAAGATTGTTGTATGCTGAACTGTAAAAATATTTTACCGTCAAATAAGTGTTATAAGAAATATACACACACATTTTTAAAAAAAAAGTATACCAGACATCTCAGTTTCCTAAACAAAAGCACCTGATGACGAATTAAGTTGAACATTATTAACATTATGTATGACGAAAGGTTTACTGTATTGTATCAAAAAGAAAATTCACTTTAAAAACTAAAAAATTTTTAAAGACATTTTCCAGTCATTCTCTCTCCTTGCAGTTTTAAGGTTTACTGTAGATTTGCTTCAAAGGTTATTCTCAAAATATGTGAAACTCTTGCCATGCTGTTTCTCTTATTTAATTTATGATTTAAAAAGGGGAGACTGCTGCTCACCGTACTGTGGAAATATTGAGTCACAGACAGGCGAAAGGAAAAGACTGCTAAACAAGTAAGCTTTTGTCCAAAAGGCCTTCTTCTGAATTAGACCACACACACACACACACACACACACACACACACACACACACACGTGACCACTGTCTCTGGCTGCTGAGGCCAGCCAATGTCCCATCCTAAATTTTCCATTGTTTGATTTGTGATTTAAAGTTGACGAAGAATTTTTATAATTCCTTGAATACACAAGAATGGTTTGTTACTTGAGGGGCAGTCAAATGAAAACCAAACATCCACCACAAAGAATATTATAATGCTTCCATTCAAAAGTAATCACCACACGCATTAAAACCATTGAGAGATGAGATGATCAGTTCCTGTTTCACAGAATGCAGTCAGCCGCTGGCGGCTCCACAACCACAGCCTCTGTTGCACTTCCTCTTCTGACTGAAACAGACATCCACACATGTTTTTCTTCAGGTTGCCAGGATCCAGGCTTTATGGAGGATGTTGCAGTTTTTCCCAACCAAATCGCTAGCCTTCATCCAATTGGCAGTGTGGGGTCAGTTGTTATAGTGCAACAGATGATTCTGCCCAATAGCATTCTGACAGCCTGAGGGCAAATCCTAAAGCCAACAGTAGAAACATTCCACATCTCCCCTGCAAAATAAATCCAGAGTTTTTCATGCAAGTTCCCGTAGGCCATGATGACCTCCTGCAACTGCAGGGACCTTCTGCTCATTGAGTTCCTCAAATGTTGAACCACAATCAATGTGCAGTGGTATGAAGACACTTTGCAGAAATTTTGACCTGTACCATAAGTCAAAATTCCCAGGCATGCTGTTGGATGGAATCATCCTATTACATGGTAATGCCAATCCCCACTCTGCCAATTGGATGATGGCTACACTTCAGTGATTTGCTTGGGAAATGCTGATCCATCCTTCGTACAGCCCAGATCACTTTCTGTGTGATTCACATTGTTGGTGACCTGTAGAAAGACATACATGTTGTTGGTTTCAGTCAGATGAGGAAGTGCAAGAATGGACACAGTTGTAAATCCATCAGAAACTGACCACTCTCTAAAATTCATGAATTGATTGTCTTGTCTCCCAGTGCGATAAATGTCTTAATGTGTGTGGTGTTTACTTTTGAGTGGAATGATTCTTCAGTCCTGTTGGGGCAGGTGTTCAGTTTTAGTTTGACTACACCTTATATTTTGAATGTGATAATGTGAACATTTGGATTGATTGTCAGTTTAGCCATGACTGTTCACTCCATTTGTTCCACAGGATATTCAGCATATTCATTAGCTTCGATAGGTTCCACCATGAAGAAGAATCTCCAGGGACGTTGGAATGAGTTACAAAATACACTAGCAAAGTGAACCAGCATTAATAATTAACGATTGTCAAAAAACTGTAAACTTTTTACATGCCGAAGCCAAATTTAATGTAGCAAAGTTAACAAGAATGCTACAGTTTTCAAGTAAACAGTTCGCTGCTTCCTCAGTTATATCAAACAGCTGTTATTCATCTTCCATTTACTTCTTCATACATGCATGACCACTATGACATTTTTTGTAGTGCAACAGATTTGTATATGTTCTCAGAACAGATGCTGAACTATTGAGTGTCTCTCTGTTTTTAGTGGCCATTAACGGTCTAGCAGCAGCAGTCGGGCTGTCCGTCTCACCTTCTCTGTATGCTGACGACTTCTGCATTTCATACTGCTGCTCCAGTACTGTTGTTGCTGAGCGACATCTACAGGGAGCCATCCACAAGGTGCAGTCATGGGCTCTAGCCCAAGGCTTCCAGTTTTCAGCCGCAAAGTCATGTGCACTTCTGTCGGTGTTGTACCATTCACCCGAAACCCACACTTTACCTTAATGACGATCCACTCACTGTAGTGGAGACATATCAGTTCCTAGGACTGGTTTTCGATGCTCGATTGACTTGGCCCCCTCATCTTCGACAGCTTAAGCAGAAGGGCTGGCAGCACCTCAATGCCCTCCATTGCCTGAGCAACACCAATTGGGGTGCAGATCTCTCTACGGTGCTGCAGCTCTACAGAGCCCTTGTCCAATGCTGAATTGACTATGGGAGTGTGGTTTATGGTTCGGCAGTGCCTTCAGCATTGCATTTACTCGACCCTGTGCACCACTGTGGGGTCCGTTTAGTGACAGGATCTTTTAGGACGAGTCCGGTGACCAGTGTACTGGTGGAGGCTGGTGTCCCTCCACTGCAGATCGGACATGTGCAACTGCTTGCCAGTTACGCAGCACATATTCATAGTTCCCCTGAGCATCCGAGTTACCATCTCCTTTTCCCACCCACAGCAGTCCATATCCCACGTCAGCGGCCCAGATCGAGGTTAACGATTGCGGTTCGCATGCAGTCCCTTCTCTCTGAACTGGAGTCCTTCCCTTTACCACCTATACTTGCGGTCCGTTCACGTACGTCTCCATGGTGTAGGCCTCGGCCGCAGCTTCGTCTGGACCTTTTGCATGGTCCTCTGCTCAGTGGCTGATGGTTATGTAGGCTTCGCATTTGTTCATGGAGGACATATTGAGCAGCTTGCCGGTTGGTTGCAGTGTTTTCACTGCAGAGCTGGCGGCCATATCTTGTGCTCTTGAGTACATCCGCTCATGCCCTGGCAAGTCATTTCTCCTGTGTACTGACTCATTGAGCAGGCTACAAGCTATCGACCAGTGCTACCCTCGCAAACCTCTAGTAGCATCCATTCAGGAGTCCATTTATGCCCTGGAACAGTCCCGCCATTCTGTGATGTTTGTGTGGACCCCAGGACACGTCAGAATCCCTGGCAGCGAACTTGCCGACAGGCTGGCCAAACAGGCAACACGGAAACCGCTCCTGGAGATAGGCACCTCTGAAGCTGACTTGCGTTCTGTCTTACACTGCAGAGTTTTCTGGCTTCGGGAGACAAAATGGCATAACAGCATGCACATTAAGGAGACTATGAATGTGTGGAAGTCTTCCATGCAGACATCTCGCAGGGAATCAGTGGTCCTCTGCCGGGTCCACATTGGCCATACATGTCTAACGCATGGTTACCTACTCCATCGTGAGGACCCATGGCTCCCAAATGACAGTCATCCACCTTTTGCTGTACTGCCTACTTTTAGCCGCTCTACGGCAGACTTTTAACTTTCCCAGCCTTCGGTGTTGGGCGACAATGCCTCCACAGCAGCTTTAGTTTTATGTTTTATCTGTGAGAGTGGGTTTTATACTTGTGTGTAGGTTTTAGCACATGTCCTTTGTCCGTCTGTGTCCTCCACCCTAGTGCTTTTAGGGTGGAGGTTTTAATGTGTTGCAGAGTTGCCTGCTTTCCCTTTTTATTCTTGTGGTTGGCGCCACTGTAATCTGCTTTCACGTTTTACGCTCTTCTGTTTCTAGCATCTCTCTGTTGTTTTTTTGTCGTCTTTTGTTCCTTTTAGTGTTCATTGCCTTCCCTTCATTCTTGTGGCTTTTCCTTTCTTTTTGTTTTGTGTCATATGTTTTGTATGTTTTATTCTCACACTTGTGGCATTGTTTTATTAGGACCAAGAGACCGATGACCTCATAGTTTGGTCCCTTCTCCCACCTCTAAACCAACCAACCAACCAACCAACCAGATGCTGAACAAACTTTGCATACAATAATGTTACGGCCTGTTTATAATGAGTAATGTTATTTGTCATGCAGATAAAATGGTTCTTTCATTCTTGAATTTACATAATCAGATAATTTTGAAATGTGTCTAATAGGGTATGATTGTAATTTCCTTTGAAACATATATAGGCCACACAATTTCTTGCTTTATTCTATGGGAGCCTGTTGAATGAAATATCTTTTTCCTACAGGGCTGTACTGTAGTGAAAATTAATTTACACTTCATGGTTGGTCGGTGTCAGTATCATTTTCAAAAGCACCACCTGTCATACAAGTGTACAATAAAACATCACCAGTGCATCCAGATTGAATCTTTTATTCTGTGACAAAGTATTCAGTGTATGAGATTCTGCGATAGGTTAAAAATGTGTGCTGACAAAACTGACGGGGAGATAGTGGGTTGCAAGCCATAACCACATAACTCCATTCATAAGATCATTGTCACAGATTAAAAGATTAAATTGGGAAGTATTGTTCTTGATTAATTATTTAGAAGGTGAGAACTGCACTGAAATATTTCCCATTAAAATCATATTATAAATGCAGTCAAATACAGCACACAGAAAAATGTTTCTTGTACACATGTCTTGGAGTTCTGTCCTGAATGTACTCTATATAATGTTGTTGTTTATAGGAAGGTTGCAATGCCAGAAGACCATAGAAAAAAGCAGAATGAACTAAGGAGGATAAGTGATCAATTCAGAGACTGGCAGGTGACCCTAAATGTAAATAAATTTAACATTCATGAATAAATAGGTGAAGGGATCCATTACTGTTTGATTATGCTAGTGATGAAAAATCGCTGGAGACAGTAACATCCATAAAATACACAGGGCTAACCATCCACAGTGACCTAAAGTGGAATGTCTGCATAAAATAAACTGGAGGAGAAGGAGGTCTCAGGCTGAGATTATTGGAAGAATCTTAAGGGAAAGTAATTATCCATGAAAGAGGTGGCTTACAGAAGACTTGTTTGACCAATTATTGAGCTGTGTTCATCAGTCTGGGACCCTTACCATGCAGGATTAACGGAAGAACTAGAGAAGAACCAACAAAGAGTAGAAAGCGCCATCAACGTGTGAGAGTGTCATGGAGATGCTCCACAAACTGCAGTGGCAGGCACTGCAAAAGAGAGATGTATAACAGAGTAAATTATTGTTGAAATTCCAAGAGTTTGCATTTAAGAAAAAAAAAGGGTTGGGCAACATATTACTTTCTCTCACATATATCTTGCACAATGACCCCAACGAAAAAAAAATAGAGAAATTACAACTGATAAAGAAATTTATTGACAGTCATTCTTCCCACGTACTATTCACGAAATAAACAGAGAAGTTGGAAAATGGTAGTGATACCATCTAACACATTCCATGAAGTAACTTGTGGGGATAGACGTAGATGTAAGTGCACAAGACAAGGATCTGTATCTAACTTCTGGTCTGGCATCCATTTTTAATGTGTCAAGGGGTTTCATAACAGCACACAGTCCACCGCAGAGTAAAACATTCATCAAACTGACAGTAATTATAGAAACAATCTCCAGGCTATGGCTAGCCATTTATTTGCTCTATACTGTCTCCTGTGAGCATTAATTAAGCAAGCTATGAGGATGAACTTCGATGGGGTGTGGACCTTGCAAGAATGCTGCTGATAGTTATAGCTGTGAAGGCCTGTCATGATTTTAATTTTCTAGCTCAGTCAGGGTGATTCTCAGTATAAAATCTGTCGCATGGAATATGACATATATGATTCAAATTTTGCAACATCAAATTAGAGAGCAAAAACCCAATACATCAAATTGATTTAAATAGCAACATTTCCGTAGTTATGGATATAATGCAACATTACACTGTCACATAGAAAGAGCATAAGTTAAATACTTTTACATGGATGGAGAGCGATACCTTGTGGACATAAAGGTGAAAACCTTGGTATTCAAAGAAATTGTGAGGGAAGAATCACTGATTTTCGACAAAACTGATCAAAATTTCCAAGAGGAATTAAAAAAGACAAACAGGATAAGAATGAGCAGGCTGTGAAATGTCAGATGAGATATGCATGATGTTCAGTGGGACAAAAAGAGAAAGGGTAATGGGAGAGCAAAATGGTTGTAGTCCTAAGTGGAAAACTATGTGATAATTGTTTTAATGGGGGATGTTAGTTTAATAAAATCTACAGTGTCTCAGTGTGCTGAACACAATAAACAAAGCACCTCCTATTGGTGCATGCAGCAACGTTTTGTATTTCTCTCAACTCTTCAACTTCGCTAGTTGGTCATTTATGAAGTCACCATAGTGGTTTTAGTATACTCCAATATTTTACAATAAAAAAAGCAAAAAAAAAAAAAAAAAAAAAATCTATCCCATCTCGACATTATGTTTTCAGGTAACTTTAAAAACCCTTTACCATGGTATCAAGCATAACTTCTTAGCTTTCATAGATACAAAATATTGATGATGAGTGTCTGACTCCTGTAGCAGATGTGATGTTTGGATGAAATTATCATCATCTGTTTTCATCACAGTAGAGCTAGAAGTAGTCCTCTCTCAGTAATGTATTTCAAATATTTTTAGATGCCTATCGTTTCACTGAAAATTTGTCAATTTCCAGACATTGTGGATTCAATCACACCACACAAACTGGTAGGTTTACGACAGATGTTGAACTCGAGTGCGATGGACATCATGTATTACACTAGCCCACTTTATGGAAATGAGGTGGGTATCAAACAATTATTTTAAATAATTTAAATGATACAGAACATACGTAATAGTGTCATATAATTTTGTTTTCACAGGTTCAGCAGGGTCTAACACAGGAGCTTAACCGCCTTTACTCCATGTTTTCACAAAGAAATCCATACTTTGAAAAGAATGGTGGCAAGGTTTCTGTAATGGCACACTCTCTTGGCTGTGTCATAGTATATGATATAGTAACAGGGTGGAAGGTAATTTGCTTTATAGATTTTTGCACTGAACATATTTTAAGGATATTTTAATAAAAATGTGTTAACACAAATTGTTTGCAGATTTACTGCACTCCTCCACAAACACTGTTTGTGGTTTCATGTGGAAAGATTCTGTAGAGCTATTTGACAAGTTTTAATAGTTCGATTTTGTTGTGTTGCTTCTCAGATATCAGCAAATGGTCCCACGGAACTGCCTGAGAATGGTTGTGGTAAATCTGCTCTCTTGTTTCAGGTAAACAGATTTTAATGTAGTTTCTTTACTGTCTAATTACAAGGTGTACAACTTTGCTTCCGCTGTTTGCTGATAGGTCATGACAGCAGTAAGTAGCGGTCGAAAGAAACAGATTGCAGACATCAGGCAGTTAGCCTTGATCTCGGTCAACATAACCTCATTCAAACATTCGTAAATTTGTGTATGCATCATAAAGCTGTTCTTGATTGAAAATGTCAGTTTATGAGCCTAATTCTTGTCATTTGCGGGAGGTGTTACTGTTTTGTTTCAGTATGAAGAAAACAAAAGCTGAATCTCATCGAATGCTCTCAAGTATGTATGGTAAGGATGCTATTAGTGAAAGAGCATGTAATGAGTGGTTTCAATGCTCCAAGAACAGGGATTTTAATGTCGTAGACCAGCGTAGTGGCGGAAGAGAGAGTGTTTTTGAAAATGCAGAATTGGATACATTACTGAGTGAAGATTCATGTCAAACTCAAGAAGAATTGGCACAATTAGCGGGAGTGACACAGCAAGCCATTTCAAAAAATCTCAAGGCTATCGGCATGATTCAGAAAGAAGGAACTTAGGTACTGTGTGAGCTGAAACCAAGAGACGTTGAACGGTGTTTGTGTGTTTGTGAACAGTTGCTTCAGAGGCAAAAACAGAAGGGATTTCTGCATCACATTGTGACCAGGGATAAAAAATGGGTTCATTATGATAACCCTAAACACAAAAAGCCATGTGGATATCCCAACCATGCTTCCACGTCAACAGCCAAACCGGATATTCATGGTTCCAAGATCATGCTCTACATTTGGTGGAACGAGCTCAATGTCATGTACTATGAGGTGGTAAAACCAAGTGAAACAATCACAGGTGCTCATTAACTAATGCAATTAATGCCTTTGAGCAGAGCATTAAAAGGCAAACGCCCGCAGTACAGCGAGAGGCATGATAAAGTTATTTTAGCAGGCACAACAATGCTCGACCCCATATTGCAAAAGAGGTCAAAACGTACTTGGAAACATTGAAATGGGAAGTCCTACCCCAACTGCCGTTTCCTCCAGACATTGCTCCCTCTGATTATCACCTGTTTAGTTCAATGGCGCATGGCCTGGCTGACCAACACTTCCAATCTCATGAAGAAGTCACAAATTGGATCAATTCGTGGATCGCTTCAAAAGATGAACAATTTTTTTGACGCGGGATTCATACACTGCCCAAAAGATGGGAGAAAGTTGTGGCCAGCGGTGGATAATACTTTGAACGATACATGTGTAACCAGTTTTTTTTCATTAAAGCCTATAATGTTGTGGAAAAAACGGCAGAAGCAAAGTTGTGCACCTTAGAGACCACTGTCTTACAAATAGACAATGAAATTAATAATTAAAAAAAAAAAAGGGTCTATCCACGCAGCTTACAGGAATGTAGCTGCGTGACACCTTCAACAACCACCAGTGTTTCAACAAGTGAACACCCATCATTTTCAAGTGCAAATACAGTGAGAGAATGCTGTGACAGGAACTCTAAACTTCCAGCAGGCAGGGTTACATTTACCAAGAGCCATAGTGTGGCATACATCACTGCCCCCTCCCCCCTTGCTCCCCCCCTGCCAGTTCACACACAGAGTCAACAATTAGCACCACCACAGAATGAAAGCTGGCCAATGTCAGAAGTTATCAGTGGTGAATATTAATTACTAGTGGATGAGGCAGCAGCAGTAACTCTGTCCCTCTGTTGTTTGGCCAGGAAGAGCATAGGATTTCAAGCAAATTTTAAGCAAAAATGTATGTCTGTATTTCTGAAGTGAAGTGCTAATTTAGTCTAAACTGGTTCCATAATAACACTATCTCAATACCTGGAAGTACATGCCAGAATCTATGTTGTTGTACTCCATAGGATGACTGGTACCAGGCCAGTGTTTACAGTAGCTGATATGCTCATATGTTGTAAGCGTGCCTGACACTTATGCTCTATACAGAGATCCTCCAATGTTTTGACTGTTTGATCAATGTGTAAAATGTAAACTCTGCATGGTGTACAGCAGACACCTGCCTTACATACACAAAGATCGCCCCTTACAGACCCTAAAAGGGCCCTAAACATAGGTGGTGGTCAGAAAACATGTCTCACACTGTGTTTCTGCAGAAGACAACAAATCCTGTTGGAAATACTACCTCACAAAAAGGCTATAGACGTAGGTACCACCTCATTATTTTCACCTCACACCCAATGCATGTCTGACCTGTCTTTTGCTATAGCCTTGCTGGCGAAAGATGACTTTGAGGTGGGTTATCTGATCTGACAAACTTTCGGGATCTGAGATGATGTGGACCCTAGGAAATACAAGGAAGGAAAGGCAGCCATCCTTTCCCATTTCTATATTTAAGCAAATATTCGATGAAATTCCTGGCAGATTAAAACTGTGTGCTGGACCGAGACTCAAACTCGGAACCATTACCTTTTGAGGGCAAGTGCTCTACCAACTGAGCTACCCAAGCACGACTCACGCCCCGTCCTCACAGCTTTACTTCTGCCAGGACCTCGTCTCCTACCTTCCAAACTTTACAGAAGCTCTCCTGGTCCCGAGTTCGAGTCTCGGTCCGGCACGCAGTTTTAATCTGCCAGGAAGTTTCATATCAGCACACACTCCGCTGCAGAGTGAAAATCTCATTCTGGAAATATTCGATGGATTGAATTCAAATGTTCTAAAATGATGTGCAAATTCATACTGTCATGAGGCCAAACAAAAGAAATTGGTCAGGTGTGAATAGGACTCGTGCACTGAAGGTTTCATACGAATTTAGTTATGTATGTAGACAGTTCATCCATTCTGGAACCTAGAGTCTTGACCATTTTTGCCTATAATCAGCGTTGATACTGGCAAGATTTCGGATCCAGGGATTCCAAGATTTTCAAGAATGCTTTAATTTCAGTAATGTAAATGTGACATAAAATCGTGCAGGAGCCAGGTCACCACCATTATAATCAGTAGTTCTGCTTCCTGGCTGACAGGTTTGTGATGGTAAAACTGAAGACTAGTCTGCAAATGTTTGTTTCACATACAACTTGAAATGCCATATCTATTTGCAGTAATTGCTCCTGAATATCTGGTGATGGATAAATTACAAAATGTATCATGTGAGCAATAAACTCATTCCTTGCCTGATGTTCGATGTTTACCATTGCGACCCAGTCAGCTGGAATGCAGAACTACTGATTGCTTTAATTTCAAGTTTGGCGTCAGGTAACAAATGACAAAAGAAATATTTGTGTGTGATATAATTATAAATTAAAAATTTTTGGGTTTTTTCCTTTACTTGTACTGTGAAACCTTGATGCTAGGTCGACCTACAACTTTTGACGACTGAATCTGAGAGTGTTAAATATGTAATATAAATGGCTGCATCTTTTGGTTGCTTTGACTTAGAAACTTACATTTATTACAACACCAAGGGGTAACAGACCTTAGTATGTGACATTGATATTAATTTGATAGATCTACCCTTTCATGAGAAAAAGGGGTCTTAACAGATTGGCGAACAGTCAGTCAGATAAGAAATGACAAAAAAATATTTTTTCTGTGTGATATAATTATAGATTTACAGTTTTCAGAGTTTTGCTTAGGCTATGCTATGAAACCTTCCTTTTTGCCAAATTTCATGGTTCTAGGCCAATGGAAAATACCCTGTAGGTTTTGATGAGTGAGTTTGTGAGTATCAAAATGTGTGACATAAATGGCTGTATCTTTTGAGTGCACTGTCTTAGAGTCTTAGAATTTTTGCACTGTCAAGTGAGCATAGACCTTAATATGTGATATACATTTGAAATTTATACACCCACCTGTTCCTGAGCGAAAGGGTTCTTAACAGTTGGACAAACATACAGACGGACAGCAAATCAGTCTTTATAAGGGTTCCGTTTTTACAGACTGAGGCAAAGTAAGTGGCATTATTAACACAGGTGCAAGACATTGTTGTATCTTAACAGCAGATATGCAGCTGGAAGTGTATCACAACACAGTCATTGTGAAAACACTCTGAGAAGCATCAAAACATGACCACTTTATAAAAGGAAGTTCTTAAGAACTGAAGACCCTTACCTGGGCACAATAGTACTGATAACATGGCAGATACATTCAGAGTACGTTTCTGATCATGGGTTTGTCAATGCTGTTAGAGTTACAACATGTCCATGAGTACTGCCAATTGTTGACATGTTAGGCCTTATTTATCAAGAAATGATAATGACTGGAAATTGAGAACAAGCGTTGATAGGTTAATTTTAATAACAGGTAATGAAGTTTAGCTCATTTTGTGTTGTGTGTTGAACAGTGTTAAGTTATATGTCTGCTGGTTATCTCCTATTGCTAGCTTAATATTTATTTGACCACACTGATATTTATCAAATAAGGACATACATCTGTGTTAGTAACAATCAAGGCCTATTTGCAGTGGACATTGCTCCTTGACATGAAGCTAATAGGAGTCTTCAGGCCTTAAATCTAAATAAACAGAGAGTTTATGGAAGATGTGGCTTAGAACAAAATATTTCTGCACCACAAAAAAGTGAAGCATGCAAAAGATGTGGTCAAATGTCAGAGTAACTTCATACACGTACACACCATTGGCGGGTATGTAAATTAAAAGAGTTCCAGTTCTCTGTGGCTGGTAAAATGGCCACCACAGTGCATTAATGCTGTTTGTGTTTAGTGTTGTTACCTGGCCTGATAGGGTATATACGGGGCATCGGATGTTGAATGATCATTGTGAAGGACATGGAGCTGCCACATACTTGTGTGAGACAGCACCTGACAGAATTTGAAAAGGACCTCATTGTCTGTCTCCGTTTGGCCATCTGGTCAAATTGTGCAGTATCCAGGTTTTTGGGGCATTCGGATCTGCCAGTGGCCCACTGTTATACTGCATGAGAACTTGAGGGGAAGCATATTTGTCACGAAGGTTCCAGTTGACTATGTCTGACTACCAAGAGAGGACCACCAACTTGTGCATAACGTACTTCGTAATCCCTTCGCATCTGCACCTGCCATCTCAGAACAAGTAGACTCCCTGCAACTTCTGTGTCATCCCACTCCATTGGTCAGGGAATAGCTGCAGCAGCCAGATTAGAGAATTACCTGCCAGTAACACAACAAAATGAACAACTGCATTTGGAATGGTTCTGTGGCAGGAAGCATGGACTGCTGATGGATGGCATTGCACTGCATTCAGCAATGAATTGCAGCTCTGCCCTACCCCAAATGCGCCTGCGAGTATCGTGGTGACCTGGCGAGAGGTCCCATTTTTCCAATGTTTCGGAAAGGCACTGCAGTGTTACTCCTGGCGACATGATGTGGAGAGCCATGCAGTATTACTTCAGGTCATATCTGGCAGTGATTCAAGGAACTCTGATGGCACAATGGAATGTCACAAACATCCTGGATCTTTATGTATTACTTCTCAGCTGACAGTATCGTGATGCCATTTTTTTAACAGCACAATTTTTGTCCTCACAAGGCACGTATCTTTGTGGTGACCAGCTTGGATGTCAGCTGCATCCTTGTGCCATTATTCAGGATATCAGGCACCAGGTACAACAGTTGTGGGCCAGTTTGCCTCAGGGTACACTGGCTTATGTCATCTTTTCAACTGAATCAGTTTATGCATCCAGGTCAGAGTGGGTGCAATGTCATGCTGATAAGTCCTTTGCAAATTTTACTCTATTTTGTAATAAATGAAATAAGATTACATACTCTTTCAAACCATTTTCCTTTCTCCCTTTTTGGTGCTTCACTTCTTTGTCAGGCAGTGTAATATCCAATATCTTGCTCTTTGTGTGATGGGAGCTTGTTGAAGAACTTTGTATCAGGACACAGAACCTCATTCTGAATCCTAGACGAAGAAGGAAAATCTATGAGAAAATTACTTGTGATGCTGTAATCATAATGCAATTAAAATTAATTTTTTATAACCAATAAAAAACGTTAGGAGGAATGTACTTTTGAATGAGTAAAAGACATCCAAGCCCTTCAAAGGACCTTTTATAAGATACACAGGGACCTACTTTACATAATATTCTTACTGCTCACTTTTTCTGATTAAATACTTTATTTACTGTAGTTGCATTTCCATAGAAAATATTTCAGTAAGACACCAGTAAGTATAAGTATTTGAAGTAAACTAACATCTTTGTTTTCAAGCAAACACTATGAGGGACACTTCTAAGTATGAAACATGCTGAACTGAGCTATCTGGTTAGTGTACAAGGGGATAAAAAGAAAAATTTGGAATACATTGCTGTGGGTGGAGCTTGTGTAGTACGCATTTCTGCCACTGGGCATGTGTAATGCAACTCATTCAGAGTACAGTGCCAACCGTGTTGTCGACCTGGCTTGTTCTGTTCATCTGCAGTGATTATTTTTGCTAGCACTGTTTTGTTCTTGTTTTGTTTTTTATGATGGCAGGTTTGAGTGAACAATGTGCAGCAGTGAAATTTTGTTTCCTACTTGGTAAAAATGGTGCTGAAACTGTTTTAATGTAGAAAACAGCCAACCAAGATGACGCTATGGGAAAAACTCAGGTGTATGACTGGTCTGCTCAGTTTAAAAATGGTGACATGTTGATTGATGGAAAATCTCATTCTGGATGACCATCAACTGCCCAAATCGATGAAAATATTGAAGCTCACAGACGCTTGTGCTCACAAACCCTTTAGAAGATTGTGCAACAGTGTTTGTCAAAAAAGACCCAATTTGTGGCAGAGAGGAGACTCGTTTTTCCACCATGAAAACACACCTGCCCACACAGCCATCTCTGTTAGACAGTTTTTGGCTACTAATAGCATGATTTAGCTGCCCCGTGCACCTAACTCGCCTGACCTGGCTCCGTGTCACTTATTTTTATTTCCACGCATGAAAAGAGGAATGAAAGGACACTGATTTCACAACATTGAAAGGGGGTGGGGCGGGGGGGGGGGGGGGGGGGGGACCAAGGGAGGAGCTGTCAGTCATTTCTAAAGATGACTACAAAAATGTTTCGAACAATGGAAGCAGCAGTGGGACAAATGTATTAGTGGCAATTTAAAAATATATAGCTTTAAAAAATAATTCTATTTTTTTTTTTTTTTTTTTTTTTTTTTTTTTTTTTTTTTTTTTTTTTTTTTTTTGGTAGCCTCTCATATGTGATGTTTTGCTAATCTCATCACATTTCCTTGTCTTTGGGGATTTTATTGTGCATATTGTGATGTGGGTCATTACGTGCTGCTCTGCAGATGAACTGCAGAGAATCTCTTGCCAGAAAATCTGCATCTTCTGAATGTGGGGTAGAGTGCACTCATGAGCCCTGCCATACAGGTACATTTCGTGCCATTGAACTGTCATTATGCTCTCCTGTTGCTGCACTCACTTCTCAATGGGAAATAGATAATGCTATGCATTTGACTGATCACTTCCCATTCCAGATACGCTTGACAGAGAGGGTAGTGCCTGACAGAAAGCTTCACAAATGGATGCTCAGTTAGATGAATTGGGCCGCTATTGAACCAAACTCTCAACTTGTGCTAACACAGTGTCTTTAACACTTGTACTCTTTGATATAACATGCACTAGTTTGTGAGCTTTACCTTCAGGCTTTCATTATTACTATGCACCTTTTCTGACAGCTGGTGCATTATCGTGTCACGCCAACGATTCTTGCAGTAATTAATGTGCTGAATCAGTAGTGGTATGGAGCTCGAAGTTGAAATCAATTGTGTTAACATCTGACTGTGTTTACAGGATCAGATGCTGACTTATGCAGTTCTAGTGAATGCCTACTGTTAGTGTGGATACCAGCAAACATAATAACTGATAGTTGACCTTGTGATATTTGTAATGAACCAATGTAACAAACTGTGGCTTCTACGGACACAGTCTATTTCAGTTTGTGAATTGTGCCAGTCTGAATGGGAAGGTCATAGTTAGGCATCTTCCATCACTTGATGAAGCTCTTTGTCGACACCAGTTTTTGATTTTGTGTGGCATTTATTCACAGGCATGTCACGGGCAGTAGGCACACAGTTTCATTTTGCTGAGCACAATTTGTAAGTTGTTTCACTTCAAAAGCTTTTCAAATTAAATGCACTGTAGAATTATGAGAAAAATGGATGGATAGCTTAAAAAGTAGACACTGTTCACAAATGGACGGATTCCATCTCGACCACAATCTATTGCAGGTTTTCAGGGTGGCTTGTATGGCAGGCTGTTTCTAAATGTAGTGAGGACAGATGCTCTGCAACCACAGAAAAGAATGCAACTTTGTTGAAATTAAAGTGCAAAACATCTGCTTGCAAGTGCGTGTGAGTACTGACCTTTTGCACTATTGTATCGTATCTCTTCTTTCTATGTCCATTCGGTGCGTGCAAGATACTTAAAGTAATTATTAAATAATTCAATTTCTGCATATTTATTGTCACTGACCACATTTATGATGATCAGCTTGCAGGTAATAAACTGTATAGTTACAGAATAGGCCAGTAAACCACAAAGACTTTGAGGAATTTAACATAATAAATCAATGGCCATTCATAATTTGAAAGTTGATTAACTTTATTTAAATTTACTAAACATAATATGAATAACTAAAAAAAAATCTACTCACCAAATGGCACTAAGCACACAAAAATCTGTACTAGAAAAGATATAAGGGCAATATGATGGTGAATAGTAGGTATTGTATATAAATGAAAGAATGAATTAGCACAAAATTTTGAAGACAGATGATAGTTTGAACAAGATAGATGACACAAAGACTGAAAAGGGTTTTATCTACCCCTATTATAGTTTCAACCATTGATTATTCTTATAGGTTTTTTGAACATTGGGTACATTTCACTCTACTTCCCAAATGCTGAACCAGAAATTAACTATATACACTCAACTGTGCTCTACCTTAGTTTGACATGGGATGACCTACAACTGTGGCATTGTCCGCACTACCTGCTTAATGACATAGACAGGAAGACTTTGCCAAAATGTTAAATTACAAAGCAGTTACATAAATCAAAAAACTGAAAATCCAGGATGGAATAATAGTAATATGGAACAGAAAAGATTACTACTATCACACAGAGGAAGCACTGAGTGGCAGACAGTCCCATTTAAATTATATTTAAAAGAAGACAAAGGTATCAAACAATGCCTTTCTGCAGATGTAGAAAACTACAACATATACACAAACAAAACACAACCCCTTGCCCCCATGTATCAAATCAAAGGCAGGGCAACTGTGAAAGCAGCCATGTGGTCTTGCATCATAGCTACAAACACTGTGCTGGGGACTGGTAAGCACTGCCAGTCTCCTTTTACCGTAAGTTCTGGTCATGCTTCAATGACCACTGTATGGCATGGCGGTGGAACATTGTGTGTAGCAGGGAATGAGGATCTTGGCTCAACTGCCTGAATTGCAGGGATGGTAAGAACTACTATAAAAAAAAAAAAAAAACCTCAATCTCAAGGTGTGCTGTGTCCCGATGAGGTGCATGGCTGTTGAGGTGCAACAGTCGACAACGGGCAACCTCTGGGAACCTGCCACAGCTCTGTTGTATAAGGCATACTCAGGCACATGGGCTCTGTCTGAGTGGACCCTTGTTTTCCTAGCTGCTTGTGGGACCAAGATGGAACCCTCGAAATCTCCTCCTCCTCCTCCTCCTCCTCCTCCTCCTCCCAGTGGGAAGGGTGTACTGACTGGGAGTATTCACACCCAATCTTCCAAACAAGTGAGGGAGGCTAGCTCTCATGGTAATTTGAATTATAGTAACAGGGCTCAAGGAGTCATATATCAAAATGTGTTTTTGCTCGTTAAGAGGAAGGAGGGGACGTTTGGAAAAGTGACCTCCTTCTACAGGGTGACACAGAAAAACGGGAACATTTCTGCAGTCCAATAAAAATAGAAGTGATGGAGAAAAGAAATTGCATTCATAGTAATTGAAACCTTACAACTTTGCCATTTACAAAACATTGATGGCGGTTATCATTTTTTAAGAATTACATCCTTTACACGGTGTCCTCCTGTATGAATACATTTGTGGAATATGCTGTTGAGATTCCTCATTGACCACTGCAACATCTCAACTGGGATACTGTGAATTGCATCCAGAATTCTCTGTTTTAACTCATCCATGGTTCTTGGTTGAGTCGTGTAGACTTTGCTCTTGAGGGAGCCCACAAGAAAAAATCACAAACAGATAAATCTGGCAGTCTAGGGCCAGGGAATGTTGCTGAATCATGAGATCAAATGGTTTCCAAACAATTTTTGCACATGTGCCATTGATTTCCATGCAGTGTGTGAAGTCGCTCCATCCTGCTGAAACTAAGCTTCCTGAACGTTAGGAAAGTTATTCAATGTAGGTGTACCAAAAGTTTGTAACATCTCCTCATAATGATTGACATTGACTGTTATTATGTTTTCTTTTCATTTGTGATAAAATATGGCCCAATAATCCCATGTGATGAAACACCACACCATACTATCACTTTACTAGCATGTAAAGGGCGCTCATGAACATCATTAGGATTTGTGTTTGCCCAGTAACATTAGTTCTGTTTATTCACATATCCTGTGAGATGAAAATGTGCATCATCTGGCATCCACTACTTGTTTAGAAATTCATCATCATTGTTTATTTTTGTTATCATTTAGTGACAGAATTCTAATAATAACCGATAATCATTGTCCTTCAGTTGTTGCAGCATCTGTAGTTTACACAGATGAAATTTTAAATCAAGATGAAATCTGCGCGCTCTCTCCCGCAACATTCCAACCACTGCTGCTTGCTTATGAATTGAACGCCGTGGGCTCCATAAGACGGACTCGCTTAGACCGAGCGAGGTGGCGCAGTGGATAGCACACTGGACTCGCATTCGGAAGGACGACGGTTCAATCCCGTCTCCAGCCATCCTGATTTAGGTTTTCCGTGATTTCCCTAAATCGCTTCAGGCAAATGCCGGGATGGTTCCTTTGAAAGGGCACGGCCGATTTCCTTCCCAATCATTCCCTAACCCGAGCATGAGCTCCGTCTCTAATGACCTGGTTGTCGACGGGACGTTAAACACTAACCACTACCACCACCACCACGGACTCGCTTACAATATTAATGTTCACTGGAGAATGCACAATTCTTGGTGTCCTGTTGGTTTCTTCTTGAGGGCAGATCCAGTCTCTTCAAAGTTATTAATACAACATTTTATTGCGTGTTTCAACAGAATGACATCATGACGTCCTAAATTATAAGAACATCGAAACTCCCTCTGCGCTGCTACCAAACTAATTGTTTTTATAAAACATTTTTATGGCTAATGCATGGTGTTGCCCATTCCACTGATCCATGATTACTGAAATGGCGGACTGTTTACTCGTTAACTGTCACAAACCTGCAGTGCTGCCACCTACCCATGGCTGCCACTACTTATTTCAAATATTCCCCTTATTCTGTGTCACCCTGTATATCCATAAAGGCTTGGAAGGACTTGCTGGAAGTGTGAAGTCTATTAACAAGCTGTGGAACAGTTCGCTACTGGTCGAGACTGACAGGGCAAAGCAGGTGGAACTACTTATAAAGACCGAAAAATTGGGTGAATATTTGTAACTGTTGAATTCTAGCAAGGGTGTGGTCACATGCTGTGACATTATGGATATCAACATAGCTGATGTTAAATAGGAATGGGCATTACAGGGAATTGTGGGCATAGAGCAAAAGATGTGTAGGAATAATGAAGAAATTGAGAAGACTGCTACCTTCATTGTGACCTTTAATTCTCCAACATTGCCTGACCACATCATGACAGGTTTCCTCCAACTTAGGGTTAGGCCTTACGTATCTAACCCTATGTGATGCTACAAATGCCAGTGTTTTGGTCACGCAGCGCTGAGTTCTGGGGGTGAAGCGACCTGTGGGAAATGTGGAAAGGCAGCCCATGAAGCTGGGATTGACTGTCCATATCCAGCAGTCTGCGTCAACTGCTCTGAGAGACTGCTGATGAGACGGCCCTGTTTTTGCAGAGGAACAAAAAGTTCAGGAACTAAAAGTCACCCAGTGGATCCCCTGTGCTGAAGCCAAAAGGGAATATGAGGCAATGAAACCTCCAGTCGCCGGAGTGGCTGTGCGGTTCTAGGCGCTACAGTCTGGAACCGAGCGACCGCTACGGTCGCAGGTTCGAATCCTGCCTCAGGCATGGACGTGTGTGATGTCCTTAGGTTAGTTAGGTTTAATTAGTTCTAAGTTCTAGGCGACTGATGACCTCAGAAGTTAAGTCACATAGTGCTCGGAGCCAACCATTTGAAACCTCCAGTCTTTACCACTTCTTATGCTTCCATGATGCAGAAACCTGTTCCTAAGGGTGACATCTCAATGCAGGCATGACCAGTGTACAACCACCCACCACCAGCACCTGTACTCGTATGTGTACATGCCAAGGCAAAATGAGTGAGGATAAAACAATCCAAGCAGCTGCCACAGAAAAGACCAGAACAGTTCCATAGTGAGTGCCATGAAGGCACTCAACAAGCAGAGTGCCTCTCAGTGCCCCCTTTCTCCCTCATCCTCTATCGGATGGGGTGCAGGGAAGGGTTCACGATGTTCAGGTCAAAAGCTGTCCCGAGTGCCATCAGACATCATTCTTTCACATCTGACTGATGAGGACATCATGGAGTTAGATGCCTTGGATCCAGGCAGCCCCTCCACTCCCCCTCACTCTGCAAGTGCTTCACCTCTGTGGTGCAAAGATAGGGATAAATTAGAACCACATCAATGAAATGGCTGCCATCCTACAGTGGAACTTGCAGGGGTTCAAGATGCATGTGGAGGAACTGCGTCTCTTATCTCAGTGTAGATCACTATGTCTGTGTCTCCAGGAGCCTGATTTCCATCAGTCGTACACCCATGAGCTATGAGGCTATGTACTCCACAAAAAGGAAAACCTGAGTCGAGAGAGCGCTAGAGGAGGCATAGGTCCTTTCGTTAGTACCAAGTACCACTCCTTGCCTCTCTCACTTACAATGACTTTACAAGCAGTTATTATATCAATGCATGTGTGTCATCTGTTGACAGTATGTTCCCTTTACTTGCCCCCACATGATGCACTAGGTGAAGAGGCCCTAACTGACCTTATTACATAGCTCCTCCACCCCTTCATCCGCTGTGATGATATTAATGCATACAATGTGCTTTTGGGCTCTGCGCCTACCTGCCCCAGGGGTTGAGCAATTGAGAGACTTCTCATGTCATCATGCGCATACTTGCTAAATGCAGAACAGAGCACTCACTTCTGCACAGCAGATGGGTCGTTCTTTGCCATTGAGCTCTCGTTTTACTCTCCAGCTCTTGCTCACACTGTTCAATGCCAAGTGGTCGATGGCTTGCACAGAAGTGATCATTTCCCGATCTGGATTTACCTGCCAAATGGGGTGGAACGTGAAAGGAAACCACTGCGATGGATGTTCGGTAGAGCTTACTGGACACTTTATAGCTAGTTGGCCCAATTCAAACATAGTGCGAATGTCGAGGCTTGGGTGGATAGTATTACCAAAATGATCTACCACATCGCTGCAGCAGCCATTCCACAGTCCACAGGACAACAGAAAAGGTAACGTATCCCTTGGTGGAGTGCTGAAATGGTTGAGTGCCGAATACTGCTCTGCAATCAGGACCAGGTGTGCGGCTCTGTGTAGGTTCAAGTGTCTGCCAATTGCAGAGAATCTTGCAGCCTTTTCGGTGGTGAGGGAAAAGTGTTGCCAAATTATTCGAGAGAGCAAAAACAACTCAAGGAACAGTTCCTGAAGACCATTAATCGTTCCACTGAAAGTTCCTTTGTGTGGAAGACCACCAGGAGAGAGGAGGCAGGTGCCCCATGGCTGCTGTAATGGGGAACTGAAAAAAAAAATGGTTCAAATGGCTCTGAGCACTATGCGACTTAACTTCTGAGGTCATCAGTCGCCTAGAACTTAGAACTAATTAAACCTAACTAACCTAAGGACATCACACACATCCATGCCCGAGGCAGGATTCGAACCTGCAACCGTAGCGGTCGCTCAGTTCCAGACTGTAGTGCCTAGAACCGCACGGCCACTCCAGCCGGCGGGGGACTGCACTCTCCAAACCAATCTGCGAGACATTGCCCAGACTAGGCTGGCATATTTTGCCACAGTTACTGCAACAGCCAGTCAGGTTCCAGGTTTACAGCACCATAGAGCGGTTGCTGAGAGGTGTAGTTTGGACTTCCGGTACACATCTGATGAAGATTACAACTGCCCATTTTCCATGTGGGAGCTGGATTCTGCATTGTCTGTGGCTTGTGACACATCCCTTGGTCACAACAGGATCCATTACAGTATGCTGTGGCACCTCACAAGACGAAACAGAAATATCCTCCTCCCACGTTTTGATGTCATTTGGGCATCAGCTCACTTTCCCAACTAGTGGCATAAGGCAATTTTAATTTCCTCTTTTAAAACCTGGGAAAGACTGCACATGGCCAAGTAATTACTGTAGTGTTGCCCTCATTAGCTGGATGGGGAAGATCTTGGAGTGGATTGCTCAACCACTGCTTTCTTTCCTATGCCGGCATCACCTCCTGGTGTCCCTCAAGGTAGCATTTTAAGTATGACTGTCTTTGCCATAGCTATTAATAGCATTACATCCATAGTGAAAAATCCTGTCTAGTGTTCTTTGTTTGTGGATGACTTCTCTGTGTTTCGCTCTTCTTCAAGCCTGGCAATGACAATAAGTCAGTTGTGACTAACTTTAAAGATGTTGGACGTGATGCACCATGAAGAGATTCGGTTGGTCTCTGGAGCATTCAGAGCAAGCCTGTGTGCAGAGGCTCGTGAACCGCCACTTCATATCAGGTGATGGCTACTTATGGTGCACCAGGTGTATAAAATACTGTCCATTTACACGCCCACCTACCAAACTGTTGCTCAGCCTCCACTGGAAAGGCTTTTTCGTAACCAGCAACAGGCAACAAGGCCCTAGGGATTCGTACACAAGATTGCCTTCTAGAGATGGGTGTGGCCGATCTTCATGTTTGACATTGCGGTGGGAGCAGATTTCCACCCTGGCTTCTCTAGAGGCCTAGACTTAATTTAGACTATACGAGATTTAAGAAAGATCACACGTCAGATTTTACATTTCAATCTCTGTTTTTTAACATTTTAGATGTGTGTCATGGCTCCAAACAAGGAAATTCCTTTGGCTGCTCTGTCGTGTTCCCCGACCATGTCACCAGGATTTGCCTTCCTGATGAAATACCGTTCTCTCAGTAGAGCTCCACGCGATCCTGAAGGCGCTGGAGCAGATGCGTCATATTTGGGGCAAACGGTTTCTCATTGCTCAAATTCCTTTAGTGCCTTTCAATTGTTACAGAGCCCGTTCCCAGCTGGGGAGATGGTCTGGCTGATATATGACCAACTGTACTTGCTGCAGCGGCAGGGTAAGAGGGTGTCATTCTGCTGGGTGCCAGGTCATGTAGAGATATAGGGAACTGAACAGGCCGATTGGGCTGCCAAGGAGGCCTGCAGAGGAGAGGATGTGGTACAATGTCCTATTCCCTTGCAGGCTGTCATTTCTGCACCACACAGGAATTGCATGCAGTTGTAGGATGAGGAATGGCTGGGGATGATGGCCAATAATCTGTGGTTGGTGAAGTTAATAACCTAGCCATGGCATTTCTCCTGCCAGTTGCCCAGGTGAGATGAAGTGACCCTCATGCATCTTAGAATTGGGCACTGTCCTCTCACCCATAGCTTTTTACTATGGTGAGATGACCCCCCTTTTGTGATGCTTGTGGCGTGCATCTCTCTGTCTGCCATATTTTAACGGAATGCATTTTATATCATGATGCAAGGGCAGAAGCAAATATTGGTGGCGGTCTGCCCTCTATTTTAGCTGAAGATGAGTTGAGTGTGGCTAAGATTTTAAAATTTTGTGATGTGTCTGGACTCTGGCCTAAACTTTTAGGCTGGAGGTGTTAGTGTGTGTCAGAGTGGCTGGCTTCTCCTTTTTCTATTCTTGTACTCAGCCAGCCACATCCATCTGCTATATTGTTTTAGGTCTTTATACCATTTTCTTCCTGTGTCATTAATGTTTACTACTGACGCAATACTTTTTTCTGTGGTTTTGTGCGGGTGCGCATATCCAACTTTTGTTACCTGTGTTTTACATGATTTTACCTTCCTGTTTTGTGTATTTTACTGACACTTGTTTCAATCTGTTTTCGTGTGAGTGCTAAAGACCTTGCTGTCATGCGCCCATACAAACATATCCATGTCCATGCAAAAACAGTGTGTCATTCTGTGTGGGCATCTGACCACTAACCAGCTGTTTCCCTGAATTGATGGCCACTGCCAGACTGTGGCCAAGAAACAGCTGTACCGCCCAGTTGCCAAGCATACTGCCCTGCATAGTGTGCTTGACTTATAATGCTTCACTTCAACTGTGTATGTGTGTGTGTGTGTGGGGGGGGGGGGGGGGGGGGGGGGTTCTGGGATGCACACACTGTGAAAAAATATACATTGAATGGGCTTGCATGCTGCACAACTCCTGGAAGTTGTGAGTAGCAATGTATACTATTTCATATTATTGCTAAAGCAATTACGTATTCATTTACAGCATAAAGACAGGAAGGAAAGAGAATACATTCATTTTGGTGTTGATGTTACTTTGTTTAGCTATTAGCTTTATATTCTTCAAATGGCATAAACACTAGGTTAATAAATCTGAAGCAGAATTGCTGGCAAATACATAACTTCAAGAGATGAAATATGTAGTACTGCCAATAGATAGGTACGAAAGTAAAAGTGACACACTACCTAGCTATCAGAACTAATAGTTTCTTCTTTGGGAAGAGAGGAGGAAAGTTTGGGGAAGGTTAAAAAGGAAGGGCAGGTCAGTCAGACACTCCATGTTGGGAGTGTTGAGGGTAGGGATAGGTGCAGATCTTGAAAGGCATCTGAAAACTTCAACTGCATATGAAAACAGAGAAAATATGTATAATATGGTAGTAGGTGATCAACTATTAAAAGGTATACACCTTTTATACCTAGACATTTCAGAAGGAATAGTATGTTACTTTTTACATGAAGTTTACATGAAGGATTAAATGTGGGAAAACTTTGAAGACTTTCTTTTAGGTTTGAGCAGGACAAGTGAGGAACTGTTTAAATCATTATTTCCTTTTCCATTGGTATTAATAACATACTACTTACAGTTTTGAGCCCATTGTTTGTAATTGTGCACAGCTTCAGTTTTTTAGTCCTCTTCCAGTGCTGCAGAAGAAAATCTTTAGTTGCAACTCAAAAATGGAGGTGTTAGCTGAAGACTGATTTCTGGATTTCACATTTGAGCCAAAGCTGCTGTAGTTACCATGGCAAAAGGGCCTGAAGGATATCTATATATCTATTTGAATGAACTGAACTTGTTAAAGTGTTCTATTTATATCTTTTGGGAAGTGTCCAGGGTGCATCCTGTTCAATATTATAAAGCTTTTATGTGATACTAGCTACATTTAGGGTATATAGTATACCAATCTGCGAGACCAACGTGTCTCGGCGTCATCGATGCCATCTATAATGCTAGCCACAGGTGCCCAAAAATCCAGCCCCATACCCAGCCAAGTGGGTGTACTCTCATGTCTGCTCTTGTTATTTCCCATGAGTGTGTCCTAAAGTTACATTAACAATGCAGATTTGATGTATTAGGATCTCTGTAGCAGGTGAGACATATTTTTTTATACATTTCCTAATCTGTGTAGACTCAACATTGGCCTTCAAAGTATGCGTCACGTGTCCCAAGTGGATAAACAAGTTAAACGATCTGTGAGATACTATCTACCGACAAAGCCTGATTGATGTTATTTTTCCAGATGCAAGGGCATGAAGGAAATTGGGGAAAGAAATTAGCATTTGTGACAGCCAAGGAATTTTGCTGAAAGTATGGCTCCTTGTGACATTCTGTCACTTCATTTTTGTGGCTCACAGTCACACACTGGGGTAAGAGAATGGTTGTAAGTGATTAATAAAAACTGCAGCTCATAACATCAATTATTTTGCTCTGGTGTATCTCTTTCCAATCACTTCATCAAAAAATTCTCCAGAGTCATCTATATAAGAGAGAGCACAAAGCCACAAGTGTTCCAATAGCAATCTTCACTTGTGTTGTGGTTGTGATGAGCAGATTCCAGAACATCATATTTTAACAAATTGCATGTGGTATTTAGGCAAGGGAGCAAAGATTAGTATCCAAGTTGTATTTTTCCAGACGAAGAGCTGAACTTGATTCATATTATGAGGTTCTGTAAAATATCTGACCAGCTCTGTAAATAGCTAAGGAGTCCTGAACATACTATCTGTGTGATTGGTTCACTATTTTTTTAGCCAACCATGGTTTCCAGAGGTTTTGTTTTTGTGTGAAAAGGAAACACCAATTCAGAAAATTTTAAAATTCATGAAGAGATGTATTGTTTATCATTACTTGGCTTCAGAAGGTCCTGCTAAAAAGAAATACATAAGAATAGGTAACAGCTATCTTTGCTTTGGGAAGCATAAGTTCCTTCTTAAACATGAAAAGAAGAGTTGGTTGAGGAAGGTTGGACAAAGGTGAAAATCACTCAGCACCCAAAATAAGCGGGACCTCCATTGTATGAAGAACATTTACTGTTGTTACATCCAGATTTCAAGAATGTTGTAGAACCAATATGTTTAAAAATTTTTGTAGTTGGAATGATAGTGTGAGTGGATGTAACTGGTAATGAGAGTGACTGAGTGAAATTTTTTTTGTGATCATTTAAGTTTTCACGTTGTAACTACAGTTCTCTCTTATCACTGTAACAATTGTTCTAAGAACCTCAACAGTGAACGTGCCCGTACCAATGTCAGAAGGCAGTTTAGAGACATAATATATTTCACGTTTTTGACTGAGACATCTTTTATGAACTCTTATAACTGTTACCATGCTCTCTTTGACATTCCATAACTTAGCATGAGGGGACACCAGCTCAACTTTTAAAGGCCCAGTTGGATCTGAAGAACTACCTTTTTTTTAATCAGAAAGTCATGTGATTGCCACTTCTCACTGATAAGAAAAATAAGCTTTTAATATTTTAAAATGCATTACTCACAAACCATGAGGAGCAGGTCAGTCCTCACAACTTGTTTTTAAGTGTGTGCATTATGAGAATGGTGTCTCAGGCCATTCTTCCTTTCCTATGTTGCAGTCTGACTCACTGACTATACCTTTTTCTGACTTATTATCTGGTGACAACCTAGCTCACTTGTAAGACATTGATTGTGGCTTTTCTCACTTTGTTCACTTTATTTTACACCACATATTGTGGTTAGCTTGCATTCAGTCGTCAGATCTGGATTTGGTCTCTACCTTTCCAAAATTCTTTCGCAGAATGTGTGGTCCACACAGGAAATGTCACCTAGTACCCAGTGTGATAGCTAATCCATGTGGTAGTCATCAGTTATGCGTGCCGTGGTAACCCCCTTGACCACAAAGGTGCTGAGAAGCAGGTCCCTGGACACTGGCTATCTCACAGATGGCCTTTGTTCTGTCTGAATAGTGTCCATGGGGTGAACCTTCTTTCAGAGTAAAGAGATCGTGGCAGAAATTTTGTGTCCAAAGTTATCAGCCAGTGGGGGTAAGGCTCCAGTAGTCTCTTCAGACAGATCACAACACACTGCAAATTGTTATGGCCCCCTGTGGGCACAGGGGTTATAATAGGCACAAGGTATTCCTCCCTGTCGTAAGAGACGACTAAAAGGAGTCTCACAATTTTTGGCCCTATAAGTTCAGGTCCCATTCTATGGTTCAATCTGCCACTTTCCAAATTCTACAGAAGTGCGGTCCATATGGGGAAGGACACCTTACTTGGTGCATGAGTTATCCATAGTGCCCTTAGATTCGATCTCCTGAATCTCTTGTCATGGTGGCTTTGCATCTCCACCTCCAATTCAACTAATGGCAAGGTCACTTTCTGGGGTATGTCATCTTCTTCTGTTGTGTCTTGTCCACTTTCGCCCCTATGACAATATTGGATTTTTCTGTGCCCAATATCCAGCACGGTAGCTAGTCCGTTGTGGTGGGGCCGTCGTGTACCCCCGGACAACACAGGGATCGCACTGCTGATGCCTGAGCTGTAAACTCCCCATGTATGCCAAGGAGTAGATGCTTGTCTTCCTGGGGCATCAGGACTCCAGGCAATGGACATCATGCCAGGTAGCCTTTGCTGTGGCTGGGTGGTGCCCATGTGGAGAGCCCCTGATCAGAGTGGGTGGCATCAGGGCAGATGACCCACAATGAAGTGGACTAAGTCATCTCTTGCTGGTGACCGTACGGTGCCAGCAGGCTAGATCGAGTACAATGCCGACAGGTATGAGCCTAAATACTTTCCCTCACTCGCTAAATCATGAAAGGAATGTATGGCTACAGAAAGAAGAGAGCCATATTTGCCTCAGTATTTAGTCTATAGCAGAATGGTTGGAGACTCCTTTCTACCTACGAAGCCTCAGTTTTTTGTTGAACATCTTGAGGATAAATTTGGGCAAATCACAGTACTGTCCAAGATGAGAAACGGTGTAGTCTAGATTCAGACAGCATCCCCAGCCCAATCTCGGGCATTACTTGCCTGTGACCAGCTGGGTGATATTCCTGTTTCCGTCATTCCCCACAAAAGCCTCAACGTGGTCCAGCGAATTATTTTCCGTCACGACCTCCTCTTGCAGTCTGATGACGAGCTCCACACCAATCTCAAATGGCGGGGTGTTCATTTCGTCTGGTGCATTTACAGGGGACAAAAGACAACAGGGTAGCTACCAGTGCCTTCATCTTGGCCTTTGAGGATGATTCATTGCCTGAAAAGGTTAAGGTGATGGTTTACCACTGTGATGTTAAACCATATGTCCCTCCCCCTACACAGTGATTTAAGTGCTGGAAATTTGGGCACTTCCAGTGCCACATGTCAAGACTGTGAACATCCACTGCATCCAGATACTTGATGTGCGCCTCCTCCCATTTGTATCAACTGTGGAGAGCACCACTCCCCCTACTCGACAGACTGCCCTGTACTCCAAAAGGAGCAAAAGATCATGGAGTACAAGACCATGGACCAGTTGACGTACCAAGAGGCTAAACGTAAATTTGAACAATTACACCCTGTTCGGTTGATGTCCACATATACTGCAGCTACTTTACTGTCGCCGTCACAAGTACCAGTTGTACCACACTCTATGCCATGAACAGTGGGCCCCGTGGGTCACCAGAATACATCCGCCCCCTTGGTGGTAGGGGGGAAAGTCGCCGTCCATTGCTCCCGAACTACCTACTTCGGGAGCAACCCTTCCCCCCCCCCCCCCCCCCCCCCAACATCAGTCCCCTCCCCCAATCAGGAGAAGCAAAAGCCTCCTCCAACTCCTCTCGTGTGGAGGGGGTCCCTTGGGACCCTCTCTCCCACGGTCTCCACTAATGCCTCAGCAGACACCCGCCAGTGGCTAAAGGAGCCAAAAGCTGCTGGATGAAGAGCTTCATGGTCTTCCTTCGTGCCTGAAGCTACTTCGGAGAAGTCCTCTCAGCAAGCTCCTAAAGAGAAGCGAGAGGGCAAGCAATCCAAGAAGAAGACTGCTAGGAAACAGGACCCTCAGGTAGCCTCAACACCGCCACTCCCTACCAATTCTGCATCTGAGGATGAGGTGGAGATGTTAGCATCCCCTGAGGACCTGATCTCACTGATGCCTCATCCACAGTGGGAATGTATGTAAATAGTCAATCAGTGGCAGCATGTAACCCTGAGGCGTAACCTGCCTCGTTGGACACTTCATGCCTTTCTAGCACCACAATAACGTCATCCTCCAGTGGAACTGCTGCAGTTTTTCCCCCATGTGGCTGAGCCATGGCAACTGTTAAGCTTTCTTTACACCTGCTTTGTGCATTGCCCTCCAGGAAACTTGGTTCCTGGCAATGCGAACTCCCGCCCTCTGTGGCTATAGGAGATATTACAAGAACCATAGTGAAGATAATAGAGTGTCAGGTGGAGTTTGCATCTATGTCCTGAACTCCTCTTGAAGCTGTGGCTGTCAGGAAATGGATGATGCAGGAAATAACTGTCTGCAACGTATATCTCCCTCCAGATGGTGCAGTACCCTTGAACGTATTGGCTGCACTGATTCATCAACTCCCTAAACCTTTCCTACGTTTGGGAGATTTTAACACCCATAACCCCTTGTGGGGTAGCAATGTGCTTACTGGCCAAGGTAGAAATGTTGAAACTTTCCTGTCTCAACTCGACCTCTGCCTCTTAAATATTGGGACCCACATACATTTCAGTGTGGCTCATGGCACTTACTCGGCCATTTATTTATCCCTCTGCAGCCCAGGACTTCTCCTATCTGTCCACTGGAGAGCCCATGATGACTTGTGTGGTAGTGACCACTTTCCAATCTTCCTGTCACTCCCCCAGCACCATTCCCTTGGACATCTACCAAGATGGGCTTTAAACAAGGCAGGCTGGGAAGCTTTCACCTCTGCTGTCACCACTGAATCTCCCCCATATGGTACCATTGATGTGGTGGTTGAGCTGGTCACTTGAAAGATTGTTTTTGCGGCAGAACACGTGATCCCTTGTTCCTTAGGATGCCCCCGGCGAAAGTCAGTACCTTGGTGGTCGCCGGAAATTGCTGAGGCAATTAAGGAACGTAGGCGGGCTCTACAGTGACACAAGCGGCACTCTTCCATGGAGCACCTAATAGATTTTAAATGGCTCCATGCCCGTGTTCGCCGGCTTACAAAAAGACGGAAAGAGGAGTGTTGGGAGAGATATGTCTCGACCGTTGGGTGTCATATGTCACGTTCCCAAGTTTGCACAAATATCAGATGTGTTTTTGGGTACCAGACCCCAACAGGTGTCCCTGGCGTTAACATAAAAGTATGTTGTCTACTGACAAATGCGATTACCAAGCATTTTGCCGAGAACTATGCTTGAGCCTCTGCATCAGCAAATTACCCCAGCCTTCGCGGATGGAAGGGAAGGTCCTCTCTTTCATACACAACACAGTGAACATTATAACACCACATTTACAGAGTGAGAACTCCTCAGCACCCTTGCACTTTGCCTCGACACAGCTCCTGGACCAGATCGGATCCACAGTCAGGTGATTAAACATCTTTCGTCCAACTACAAGTGACATCTCCTCTTCATCTTCAACTGGATCTGGTGTGATGGCGTCTTTCCATCACAGTGGCAGGAGAACACCATCATTCCAGTGATCAAACCCAGTAAAAACCCACTTGATGTGGATAGCTATTGGCCCATCAGCCTCATCAAGGTTCTTGTAAGCTGCTACAACGTATAGTGAGCCGATGGTTGTGTTGGGTCCTGGAGTCACGTGGCCTACTGGCTCCATGCCAGGGAGGTTTCTGCCAGGGTCGCTCTACCACTGATAATCTTGTGTCCCTCTAGTCTGCCATCCAAACAGCCTTTTCAAATACCTAGTTGCCATCTTTTTTTATTTATGAAAAGTTTACGACATGACCTGGCAACCTCATATTCTTGCCACGTTATGTGAGTGGGGTCTCCAGGGCCTGCTCCTGATTTTTATACAAAATTTCCTGTCACTCCGGACTTTCCACGTTCAACTTGGTACTTCCTGTATTGACCCCATATCCAGGAGAAGGGGGTCCTGCAGGGCTCTGTATTGGCTGTATCTCTATTTTTAGTGGCCATTAATGGTCCAGCAGCAGCTGTAAGGCCGTCCGTCTCACCTTCTGTGTATGGAGACATCTTCTGCATTTTGTACTGCTCCTCCAATACTGGTGTTACTGAGCAACACCTACAAGGAGCCATCCACAAGGTGCAGTCATGGGTTGTAACCCACAACTTCCAGTTTTCAGACGCAAAGTCGTGTGTCATACCATTCATCTGGAACCAGAACTTTACCTTGATGATGATCCACTCACTGTCGTGGAGACATATCAGTTCTTAGGACTGGTTTTTGATGCTCAATTGACTTGGCTTCCTCACCTCGGTCAGCTTAAGCAGAAGTGCTGGCAGCACCTCAATGCCCTCCACTGCCTGAGCAACACCAACTGGGGTGCAGATCGCTCTACGCTGCTGCAACTCTACAAAGCCCTTGTTCAATCCCGCATTGATTATGGGAGTGTGGTTTATGGTTTGGCGGCACCCTTAGCATTTACTCGACCCAGTGCACCACTGTGGCATTTGCCTAGTGATAGGAGCTTTTAGCACGAGTCCGGTGACCAGCGTACTGCTGGCCAGTTATGTTGCACACATTTGTAGTTTTCCTGAACATCCAAATTACCGTCTCGTTTTCCCAATGACTGCGATTCATCTCGCGCATCGGTGGCCCAGGTCAGGGCTTACAATAACAGTTCGTATCCAATCCCTCTTGTGTGAAATGGAGTCCTCACCTCCCTCCAGGTCCACCCACGTACACATCCATGATGTATACCTAGAATGTGACTTCATCTGGACCTTTCACATGGCCCTAAGGACTCAGTTCCTCCTGCTTCTCCCTACTGTCACTTCCTCTTGATTCTTGCCATGTCCCGGGGCTCTGAAGTGGTTTACACCAATGGCTCATTGGCTGATGGTCATGTTGTCTTCACCCTTGTTCACAGAGGGCATGTTGAACAGGTCTCCTAACCAGATGGCTACAGTGTTTTCACTGCAGAGCTGGTGGCTATATCTCATGCTATTGAGCACATCCGCTCAAGTCCTGGTGAGTTATTTCTTCTCTGTACTGACTCCTTGAGCAGTCCCCAAGCTATTGACCAGAACTACCCTCACCATCCCTTGGTAGCGACCATCCAGGAGTCCATCTACGCCCTGGAATGGTCCAGTTGTTCCGTGGTGTTTGTCTGGACCCTGGGACATGTCAGAATCCCAGCTGGCTGGCAAAACAGGCTATGTGGAAACCACTTCTGGAGATGGGCATCCCTGAACCTGATCTGCATTCTGTATTACTCTGCCAGGTTTTTCAGCTTTGGGAGATGGAATGTCATAACACTACAAACAACAGATTGTATGCCATTAAGGAGACTACGAATGTGTGGAAGTCTTTCATGCGGGCCTTTCACAGGGACTCCACGGCTCTCTGCCAGCTCCACATTGGCCATACGTGGCTAACACATTGTTACCTCCTCCATCGTGAGGATCCACCCTGGTGTCACTGTGGCTCTCCTATGACTGTCGTCCACATTTTGCTGGACTGCTCAATTTTAGCCACTCTGCAGCAGACTTTTAACCGTCCCAGCCCCCTACCCTGGTGTTGGGCGACAATGGCTCAACAGCAGATTTAGTTTTATGTTATATTTGTGAGTGGGGTTTTTATCACACCATCTAAGGGTGGGATTGAGCCTTCTCTCTGGAGCCTCGTTCCTCCCTCCATTTTAACTCTGTCACCCTTTCTTTACATTTGTTTGTATTGGCATTAGTGTTTTCCCTTCAAGTGTTCATTTCATCTTATCTTTTGGGGTGGACATTTTAGTGTGTTGCGGGGTGGCTGGCTCATCCTCTTTTATTCTTGTGATCTGCCAGCCCAGACCTTGTGCTCAATGGTTTTAATACCTTCTTCCACTTTTGCTTGTGGTCTACGTTTTCCCCATTTTTTGTCGTTCCATTTGTTTTCTTTTTACGTGTGGTTCCACATTCCCATTTCCCCCTTTTACTTTCCCAAATGTACTTTGGGTGTTGTCTTACACTGAATTTGTTTACGTCAGGAAAAAGGGACTGATGACCCTGTAGTTTGGTCCCTTTGCACACCAAACCAAGCAACCAACCAACCAGCCAAACAAATTGTTTTGAACATAGGAACTTTCCCTTTGTCGCCACGCAGTGGGAGGAAAACGAAACCAAGCAATGTGGATACACTTACTCCCCTCACTTCCTGGTTTGTATCCTTTCTCCCTTATAATCCAATATTATATTGAATATGTATTTATAAATTACAAAGTGGTTCCATCTTATTAATGCAGCAAATCCTACCCAGTCCTGTATGTTACTCTCTTGTAGACAACCACATGATTTACTTGTTACCATAACATCACATAAGAACCTAAACATGGTACAGAAATTAATTTTTCACTAGAACCTAACACAGTGAATGAATGAAGAACTAGTTGACAAATATAATTGAGAAATGTTAGCTTTTACCAAAGCGGAGTCCAAAAAATTGGGACTGTGCGACAACATCTGTGTGTTGGTGCTACACAAGTAGAATTCAAGGCCAGGATGGACTGTGGTACAAGGACTGAAATGCATGACTCACATTTTTGTGAAAGAGAACTGGAAGGCATATGAAAGATTCCAAGTGATCACCCTTCAGATAGATCCTTGGAGCTGGCTTTCAACCAAGGCTACAGATTGGGAGCTATAACAAATGTGGATGTTGTTGACATACAAATCAAGGGTGACCAATGGTGAGACAGACGCTCACTGACGGCAATGAGGAAGAGTATAACTCCAGCTTGAAGCCCTGCAGGATACCATTCCCTGGGATCAAGGGGAGCTCAGTGATATACTAACTCTAACCTGAAACAACTGATAAGATAAATACTGATGAACAAAAGTCAGTAGGAAGGAGCCTCAAAGGCCCCAATTATGGAGGCTAAGTAAAGTGTGATGGTGCAAATTGCTGTTATATGTCTTATTAGGGCAAGAAAGACTGCCATGAGATGTTGACATTTAGGGAAAAAACAAACAGATTGTTGTTTCCAACCTAACCACATGGTCAGTTGTGTGTCATTCCTCCCAAAACCCAAATTGATAGGGGGGCAATAGGACCCATGATCTAAAACACTCCATAATCATAGAGCTAAAATTATTTCAAGTAGTATTCAGAGCAAATTGCTGAGGCTTATCAGTCACTAGTTGGCCATGGAATTTGAGTTTTTGTGTGGTTAATTGATTTGGATGATGATACCATGTCACCATTGCAAAGGGAAAACACCTTCTAACATTGATTAGATGGAGTCTTTGAGTTACATTCAAGCTGTTGGATCATCTGATAATGAATCAAGTGTAGGCTTAGGGCCATATAATCTGATGAGTAAAGAGCATGAGCATTGCAGTCATTGAAAGATTCATCATATATTATTATATGGATGAAGAACTATGTGAACACTTGAAGAGGTGAAGGTTCCACATCATACACCATGTGCATTGAGGCTCACCACACAATATGATTGACAATGGCACATTCATCCTCTCTTTTGAATAGTATTCTGTTCCAGAGAAGGTAGAAATCATGGTTTACTGCTGTGATGTGAAGCTGTATTTCCCATCCCTGATGTGGCCCTTTAAATGCCAGCATTTCAAGTTTGTCATCCCTGTGTACATGTGACCTGGTTTCTGGAGATTGTGGTTGGCCACTTAACAAAAATTTCATGTGTGCTACCCTATGTCTTTGTCATTTAGAAAAATGGCCAACATCCCTGATCCCAAACTGTGCTGTCCTAATTGAGGAACACAAAATCAAGAAACTGAAGGTCACGGATCATCTCTCACATTTTGAAGCTTGGAAAGAATTGAATCACTTATATCCAGTATCAGTGATATTTTCCCCTGGTAGTCACAAAAAAGTTTATCATGAAGGCACTAAGCCCTCCCCTCTCATGGCTCCTGTGGCAAAGACTTTAGGAACTCCTGCCTGTACCTGTTGGAGAAGTAACATACTACTGTGGTAGTTACTGGTGACAGGTCTCCTTTTTGGGAACTGTTTCCACAAAAATCCACAAATCTGTAATCTGACACCAGTCAGTGACTGAAGGGCCATGGACTTTAGCTCTCAGTGATGTCAGCTCTTCCATTCCTGCACCCACAGTGGATAAGTCCTTGTGAGATTCTCAACTGCCAAAATTTGTGGAGGAGAAAAAGAAGAAATCTTGAGAAACGACTACTCAAGTGATCTCAAACGTTCCAGATCCCTCGACACTTTTAGACTCCAAACATATGTTCATTGATGTTGTTTCACTAGTGAAAATGGAGTGATCACATAGGCTCAGGTTTGGTTAGAGAAGGTGGTAAACTTCAGTTTATTAGTAGAATACTAGCCATCGGTATATGAAAGAGATTGCTTTTAAATCTCTTGTGCGACCCATTTTAGAACAATGCTCATGTGTGTGGGTCCAGTTCCAAATAGGATGAACAAGGAACATTGAATGTATACAGAGAAGAGCAGCATGTATGGCCACAGATTTTGGTACGAAGAAACTGAAATGGCAGACTCTTGAAGACAGGCATGAACTGACCTGAGAATGTCTGCTAACCACGTTCCAAGAACCAGCTTTAAATGATGACTGTACGAATAAACTGCAGCCCTGTATGTTTTGCTCACATAGGGATTGTGAGGACAATATTAGAATAATTACAGCGTGCACAGAGGCATTCAAACAGTCATTCTTCCCATTTTCCATATGTGAGTGGAACGGGAAGAAACCCTAATTACTGGTACAGTGGGATGCCTTACACTTCATGGTGGTTTGCAGAGTGTAGAAGTGGATGTGACAAATAGTGATTCTGGGGCATGACCTGTCGCCCTGTCCCCTTCATCCCTGACCATAACAATTTCAGCATGATGATCCAATGGAACTGCAAGGGGTATCTTTGTTATCTGCCAAAACTGTGACAATTAATGTCCTCTTGTTCTGTGATCTGTGCTGCTGTCCGAGAAACACACTTCACTGATGAACATTCTCTAACTCATAAAGGTTATTGTAATTGCTGTTGGAACTCTACTGGTCCCAAGAGAGCACCTGGAGTGATCTGTGCATTCATTTGCACAGATGTTTCCAGTGAGTGGATTCCTTTCCATACCCCATTGGAAGCAATAGCAGTGTGAATGCAAATGACCCCAGTGATCACCATTTGTACCATATATTTACCTGCAGATGAGGCACTTACTTATATGTTGATCCCTCTCTCCTCACTTATGGCACTCCTACCTACTATAGCACCACCCATGACACTTATTCGTCTATTGACCTTATGCCCTCTCTCCCCAATCTCATGACTTTGTTACATTTGTCACTGCCTGATGGTATTTGTGACAATGACCACTTTCCTGTGATGCTGTCACTTCCTTGTCACCAGTCAGTGGACCACTTACCATGCAGGGCTTGTCAAAAAAGTGTTTTCCCTTCACAATGATGAAACAGTATCATCATCCCAATCCTTTAACCAGACAAAAGTTCAACTGCCATGGACAGGTGTTGACTGATAAGCCTCAGCAATGTGTTCTGGTGCCGCCTATGTCAGATTGCATCAAAGAGATTGCAGAAGACTTTTCTAATACAGTCATCCAAGCTACCCTTTCTATGTGCCCACTCCACCATTTTGCAACAGTTACTTAGGATTGTTGAAGGGTCCTGCAGTGTCTTAGATGACATCCTTTACAGGCCACCCACATCAGTTTTGAGCAATTCTGTGCTAAGGCTCAGTATCTAATTAAAGACTGTAAGGAGGAATTCTGGGAGCATTAAGCTGCCTCCTTGATAACTATGCCTCTTCATCCCAAATGTAAGCCAAGCTCATAATCTACTGGGCCTCCAAAAATCAATCAACAAATATCCCCATTATCCTTCTTCATGATTGATATATCTATCAATGCATCACTCATAGCCAAATACCTTGCGACCCGTCTGCAACTGCATCAGTGTCCTCTTCTTACCCAGTTGTCTTTTGAATGCATAAAAGGCAAGTTGAAGATATCCTCCTGTCCTTTACCCTTTGTCATGCCAAATTATGTTATGAACCTTTTACTGACACAGCGGTGCTCAGACTCATGACTCATAAAGACAACATAGCCCTGAGCATAATTCAGTTCATAATCAGATGATCCTCCACCATGAATTTTACTCAGAGCCTCCATTTACTTAGGATCTTAATAGTATTTGGCTAGAAGATGTTTTTCCTTTGCAATGATGAGACAGTATCATCATTTGAATTCTTTAACCAGGCAAAAACCCATCTTCTGTGGACAGCTGCTGACTGATAAGATGGTAGCTCAATGAATATTCTGGGTTCTCAAATCAGTAGGGCCTATTGTCTGCTGATCAATGTGGTTGCTGGGAGAAATGATCCACAACCCACCATGTGGTTAAGTTGGAAAAAGCAATCTGACAGGCTTTTTTTAAATGCCAACATGTCACTGCAGTCTTTTTTTACCTACATAAGGCATGTGACACTAATTAGTACCATCACAGTTTACTTACCCTCCATAACTGGAGCTTTTCAGGCTCACTACTGATTTTTGTTCATCATTTTTTATATCACCAGTTGTTTCAGGGTAGAGTTGCTACATTACTGAGCTCCCTATTAGTCCAAGAAAATGGCATCCTGCAGTGCTTCCTCAGTGCCATTATAATGGAAGTGGTTATCATCCCCCTCCCCCCCCCCCTCTCTCTCTCTCATTGTAGATTATGATGCATTAAATTTATGACACAATCCAACAGAAATGATTTTTATTGTTTAAAAACCACAATTATTCTCATTTTTTGTAAATAGGAGTATTATATAAAAATGACACAAAATTCAGTTCCAATTTAATTTTAAATTGTAATTTAAAATTATTTTCATTATTCTTGCTTATGACTTGCTCTGTAAAAATTTCACAAGAAGTAGTTAATTGTGAAAGAACAGTTTGGGTGTAAAAGATGGATGTATTCTATGATAATCTAACTACCACTTCATGTATCACCGCATTTGTCAATTCGTGTGTAACGAATAGTCTGTCAGTTATGAAGTAGCAAGTTGTAAGTTGGTGTGAGCTATTGGACTGTAATTTTGTTTGAATTTGGTTGGAATAGATTTTTTTCAGTGATTTTATTACAAAGGGAGTTTAATTTGTGGAATCTTGTGTAAGTACAGGGTGGCACAAAAAGAAATGCACGAGTTTCAAGCTACTGTGACCAAGTTTATTTTGATCACACATAAATGTATGAACACCAGCACAACCTGTAAGTTACCAATTACAAGAACTGCAATTTTTTTAACATAACATCAGAAAGATGGCATTCTTCTTCATACACAGTCTTAAAGTTCTACATAACTCTTATGAAAGTGTTCTGTGAAACAGCTGCAATTTTTTCACATACTGCAACCTTCAGGTTGAATGAATGACCCCATAAGAAGTCACAAACCAACAGATCTGGCAAGTGTGCAGGCCAGTGCAGATTGCCAAAATGTGAGATCAAGTGTTGAGGACACTTTCGTCAATCAGCTGCCATGGATGCATCAGCCATGTGGGCTGTGGATCCACCTTGTTGAGACCACATTTCTACCATGTTGATTGTAGCCACAACATAACGTTCAGGACTTACTGTTATGCTAGCGCCACTTCCTCAAAAAAAAAAAAAAAAAAAAAAAAAAAAAAAAAAAAAAAAAAAAAAAAAAAAGGCCCAATAAACCCCACTTTGGGAACTCTACATTACACAATCACTTTAATACTGTACAGTGGTTTGTGGTGCAATTTTTTGGATTGTCTGCTGCCCAGTAATGACAGTTTTGCTTGTTTACAGAACCATCTAAGTGAAAGTGAGCTTTGGTACTCATCAATAACAAAACATCATAAGTAATAAGAACATAAAACATTCTCTCATGAAAAAGTCTCCAGTCATCAAAATCATGCTTGTGAAGCTTCTGTACAATCATAATTTTATTAGGATGGAATTGTAGGTCACAGTTAAAGATGCACTGTAATGTACAAAAAGACTTGCCCAAACTCAGAGTGTGCTGCCTAGTGGAGCAGCAGTGGCTTTGAAGAACAGACACTCTTATTCTTTCATCTTTTCTGGAATTCGTGCCATACGAGGATGAGCAGTCAACTTTTTTTTCAGAACTAATCCAGTTGTGCAAAAAGAGTTAACACAATGAGGTACTTCATTGCAATCATGTATCAAACCATTACACTCAACACTGAACTGTGGACAGATAGGTCTTTGAACAGTGATAATGGTTTCATTACTTTTGAAATAATGTTCAACAGTGAAAACACGATGTTGAACAGTCCACTTTGCCACTGGTACTGAAACTGGACACTCTGACAGTACCTGTGCGTGTGTGTGAGTGACCACTCCCCTCCACTTCTACTATGCAACTCAAATCCAAGTGTTCATTTTGTGCCATCCAGTATAGAAGAGGCAGTCCAAAAGTTTCCATTTGAGGGCACTGCTGCAAAGTAGTGAGACTGATGCAGGTATATAAGCACTGACAAATAGGCAAGGAACTAGTGTGGTATTTGTGTCTTTCTAATGGGTGTGTAGTAAATTATTATCAGATTTATCCAAACAGGATGAAAGTGCTTTTATTCTTTTCTTGCCCACTGAAGGACAAACACCAGTAGACATTCATTGGAAAATGAAGAATGTGTATGGGGCAGTATGTCTGTCAAATACCACCTTTGTGGAGTGGTGTGCTGAGGGGTGCAGCTGCTTCATGATTACGCTTGTCCCCATATTGCAAATTTTGTAACCAAAAGTTATACCAACTCAGGTGAGAGACACATGAGCCACCTGCCCTATAATCCTGATCTCTCCCCGTGCCATTATCATGTCTCTGGTCCACTAAAAAAAGGTCTTGAAGGGTCAATGATTCCTGTTAGATGAGGATATGCAGTAGGCAGCTATGGACTTCGTCACGCTGCACAACACGGTGTTTTACCAAATGGCTATTTTCCACCTGGTGCTTTGGTGGATAATTGCCTCACTTCTCATAGTGATTGTGCCTGATTGGCATACTGATTCTGAATTGTACGGCCTTTGAACAGAAACTTTTTGATCACCCCTTATAATGAAGGTAATAAAACAAGTGATGAAGGCATTTTTGGAAGGTGACTACCAACAGCCATCTAGTAATATATAAAATGCATGTTTGAGCATTAGCTGCTTATATTTTAAACCCAAATATTGACTGTTTTCAGCCACAGACCACCTTCACAGATTAGGGTTAAAACAGTTTAAGCCACATCATCTCGTCTGTCATTACCTTGTCTCATTTGTGGAGCATGTCATGAATTCCAGGGTACAACACAGAACTTTTAGAAGCAAACATACTAGTATGCTTGTATACTTTGTTGTACATTGGAACTCATGACTTGCTGTACGCATGATACATGGCCATTATTTAAGTAATGATAGATGTGATGATGTGGCTTAAGCTGTTTTAACCCTAATCTGTGAGGATGGTCTGTGGCTGAAAGTAATCAATATTTGGGTTTAAAATAAAAGCAGCTGATGGTCAAACACGCGTTTTATACAAGTGATGAAGGAACTGACAAAAGCAGTGTCCAAACTGTATTAATAAGCCTGAGCATACACACTAGAGACGAGCATTGTTTTTTACAGCGAGCCCC
Organism: Schistocerca serialis cubense; assembly: GCF_023864345.2. Classification (NCBI taxonomy): domain Eukaryota; kingdom Metazoa; phylum Arthropoda; class Insecta; order Orthoptera; family Acrididae; genus Schistocerca; species Schistocerca serialis. The sequence continues at coordinate 214,659,273 of NC_064646.1, read as the reverse complement.
AATACTTTGCGAATAAGGTTTGCATCAAGGAGCAATAAGAAATAGATACTGGACATTTACCCATATCCACTAATAGTTATGCACATATTTAATGTCATAAGCTAAAGTGCACTTGCTTTGAACTGCACTTGATTTGAACTTTATTTCTCTAATTGTTTATTTTGACAATAGACAGGAGGGTGTCTCGCCATCAATGTGCTACTGATCTGTCAGATCACTGATCACCCATGCACAGTAAGTCAACATCATTTGCATTTGCTATGCTCCCAATCTGTAGTCTCGATGTTGTTGCACAGTGATAAAAGACTAACTTGGCTACCTCATATTTGTCAACTAAAGACTAGCTGCATGCAAAAGCTTAAAGTCTTCTGCTTCCTTGTGGACAGCTCTTGGGTGCAGTGCAGGCTATTATCCTCCACATTTACCAGGCCCTTGTCTGGTTGCCAAATTTATGGCTCAGCTGCACCTTTACGTTTGAAATTTTTGGACCCAATCCATTGTCATCAAGTAAGAATTGCTACTGGGCCTCCTAGATTAGTTCACTCATGCAGGCACCTTCTGACAATTTCCTAATTATCCAACTTACAAAATTATTTTTGTGTACAAAATGCACCATTTCTGTAACACCTGCCATCAGGTAGGATTACCCATTGGAATGCACCTTGAAGCTCACTGCCAGGACCTCCACCTAACATTCATAGAATGTGCTCCCAGTGTTTCCCTTGCAGACCTCCACCCACTTTTTCTGATTACTACCCAGACTAAGAATTAGCATCAATTTGGATCAGTGACATTTCAGTGCCTGTTCCTCTCAGTTCTTCAGGAGTATGAAGGTGCTACCATCATTCACACTGATGGCCCTAAAATAGTGGTAGGACAGGATATACCACCCACTAGTGGGGAACAACATTTGTTGCTGGCAGTGGTGGCTTGTGAGGAAAAAAGATGGTGGTGCACTTTATACACCAAGAAATACATTGATAAAGGAGAAAATGAACTGCACTTCAAAAGTTTTTGTAATGCATGATATAAAAAGATTGCTCACTCATGTCATTGCAGCATCTACTCGTAATAAATGTGGGTAAGGAATAAAGTATTACTTTGCAGAAAAAAAGAAATTAAGATGAATTGCTACTCTGTGTCCGAAAAAAAGTAGTAGACTGGCTTACTAAGCTTTTACAGCAGGGATGATGTTTAGTGCTGTTAGATTGTATCTTTGCATTTTGATATACTGATGATCGTTTGTACTGCAACTCTGTTACTCTTTCCTTCATATTTGCAAATTTTCCAATCACTTTTTGACTGAAGTCAACAATTCCTAAAACAAGGTCTCATTCAGTAGAGAGCATTGCAAATGCTGATAGTCTTTCTTGGTTCATAGCATTCCATAAGAAGGTTTTGGTATATTTCAGTGATGAAAAACAATGTTCTGCTTCTGATGTAGTCACTACTGTAATTGTAAGTATCACTTTCAAGAGTTTCGCAGTTTTGCTTAATATATCACCAAAATTATTATCTATTATGTAATCGAGCAAGCACAAAGCTCCACATATACTCCTAAACTTCTCTCTTCCCCCCCCCCCCCAAAAAAAAAAAAAAAAAAAAAAAAAAAAAAAAAAAAAAAAAAAAAAAAAAAAAATTCTGTTCAAAGTTTCCCTGCTTCCAAAAAAGAACAGCATTCAGTTACAGCTCTGAAAGAAGTTTATGGAAAACTGGAAGAATAAATTGTGTATTTCTCTGCCAGGGAAAGAGATTGCAACTATGTGCACAGTGAACTCTAATCTTTCTTTCACCTTTTTTTTTAACTTACAACATTATATACTTCTCTTGCCTCCTGCAGTAGACTGCACATCACTCTTCCATCTCCAACTCTTCCTCTTTTATGATAAGCATGGAAATCTGTTCAGTTTTCGTTCACGCCACCTCTAATCTTTGTATTTTTTACTCAAAATCTGTCAGCTGATCTTATGCATAAGTTGGGTCAGTATCCCTTCTGTGTAACTAAGTATGCAAAATATCCTCATGGGTCATAATTTTATGAAAAAAAAATGAGAGTCAGAAAATGAATGTTTCATCCTTTAAAATCTATACTAAGCCACACACTTGTAGGATGGTGTTTTTGTTACCAGTTTTTTCCCATTGCTCATGTTATTCATGAACTTGATAATATCTTCCCTATATTTGAAAACCATATTGACACTCCTTGACTGGAAATTCCATTGAGTTGGCACTGAACATGGCAGTCATTTTCGTACTATTTTGTCAAGAATTACTGTTCTTTGTGGAGATGCTGTGAAAAGAAGCTGCAAAGTCCCTGAAGGTAAGTTAAAAATATTTGCACATTTTTGTTAACTGAAGCAGCTTTAATCACAATGAGATTCAGCTGGTGGTCTTAGCAATGAATTTATAAAGCATTGGAAAAAAATTTCTTTTCAGTAGCCTGTACCTCATCTGATGAGCTACTCATGACCGGTGCTCCAACTTACGTTTGTGCTGCTGGTTTTTGTGCGGACAATTCTTCATCATAGGAGTATGATGTGCATTGCCAAAGACTGGCCAGCGTGCTTTTCTGGTGCTATGATGTCCCAGAATCTTTCAACTGGTCCTCCATTAATGATGTACCTATATACTACAGCCATCTGAAGAAGGCAGGCTACATCACTAGTTTCGTCAGCTAACAGTCAAAAGCTGCACATCTTTAATTTCTCTTCTAATTTCCTCTTGGCAGACTTGAAGCATGCATTGGAGGAAGTCATTCTGGATGGTTTTAGAAGTGCATTTGAAAACAGTTGCTTTTCTAACTTCAGTTTTAATACAGAGTCTAATTCTGCACTAAAGTTAATCAGGGCATGAAAAATGCCAGCATTTGAAGATGATTCAGTCTCATCATGTCCTCTGAAGGCACCATAGAAACATATACACTTAATTATTAGATTTAGTACATAATCTAATAATTAACTGTATACCTATTCACCCCCATGAACCATGGACCTTGCCATTGGTGGGGAGGCTTGCATGCCTCAGCGATACAGGTATCTGTACTGTAGGTGCAACCACAACAGAGGGGTATCTGTGTGGTTGCTGAAGAGGGGCAGCAGCCTTTTCAGTAATTGCAGGGGCAACAGTCTGGATGACTGACTGATCTGGCCTTGTAACACTAACAAAAAGAGCCTTGCTGTGCTGGTGCTGCGAACGGCTGAAAGCAAGGGGAAACCACATCCGTAATTTTTCTCAAGGGCATGCAGCTTTACTGTATGGTTACGTGATGATGACGTTCTCTTGGGTAAAATATTCCGGAAGCAAAATAGTCCCCCATTCAGATGTCAGGGCGGGGACTACTCAGGAGGATGTCATTATCATGAGAAAGAAAACTGGCATTCTGTGGATCAGAGCGTGGAATGTCAGATCCCTTAATCGGGCATGTAGGTTAGAAAATTTAAAAACGGAAATGGATAGGTTGAAGTTAGATATAGTGGGAATTAGTTAAGTTTGGTGGCACCTCAAGAATAACAAGACTTCTGGTCAGGTTATAAATACAAAATCAAATAGGGGTAATGCAGGAGTAGGTTTAATAATGAATTTAAAAAATAGGAATGCAGATAAGCTACTACAAACAGCATAGTGAACGAATTTTTTGGCCAAGATAGATACGAAGCCCACACCTACCACAGTAGTACAAGTTTATATGCCAACTAGCTGCACAGATGATGAAGAGATTGATGAAATGTATGATGAGATAAAAAAAATTATTCAGATAGTGAAGGGAGACGAAAATTTAATAGTCATGGGTGATTGGAATTCGGTAGTAGGAAAAGGAAGAGAAGGAAACGTAGTAGGTGAATATGGAATGGGGGTAAGGAATGAAAGAGGAAGCCACCTGGTAGAATTTTGCACAGAGCGTAACTTAATCATAGCTAACACTTGGTTCAAGTATCATGAAAGAAGGTTATACACATGGAAGAAGCCTGGAGATACTGGAAGGTTTCAGATAGATTATATAATGGTAAGATAGAGATTTAGGAACCAGGTTTTAAATTGTAAGACATTTCCAGGGGCAGATGTGGACTCTGACCACAATCTATTGGTTATGAACTGTAGATTAAAACTGAAGAAACTGCAAAAATGTGGGAATTTAAGTAGATGGGACCTGGATAAACTGACAGAACCAGAAGTTGTAGAGAGTTTCAGGGAGAGCGTTAGGCAACAAACGACAAGAATGGGGGAAATAAATACAGTAGAAGAGGAATGGTTAACTTTGAGAGATGAAAGAGTGAAGGCAGCAGAGGATCAAGTAGGTAAAAAGAAGAGGGCTAATAGAGATCCTTGGGAAACAGAAGAAATATTGAATTTAATTGATGAAAGGAGAAAATACCAAAATGCAGTAAATGAAGCAGGCAAAAAGGAATACAAACATCTCAAAAATGAGATCGACAGGAAGTGAAAATGTAAGGATGTAGAGGCGTATATCACAGGTGGTAAGATAGATACTGCCTGCATGAAAGTTAAAGAGACCTTTGGAGAAAAGAGAACCACTTGCATGAATATCAAGAAACCAGATGGAAACCCAGTTCTAAGCAAAGAAGGGAAAGCAGAAATGTGGAAGGAGTATGTAGAGGGTCTATATAAGGATGATGATCTTGAGGACAATATTATGGAAATGGAAGAGGATGTAGGTGAAGATGAAATAGGAGATATGATACTGTGTGAAGAGTTTGACAGAGCACTGAAAGACCTAAGTTGAAACAAGGCCCTGGGAGTAGACAACATTCCATTACAACTACTAATAGCCTTGGGAGAGCCAGCCCTGACAAACTCTACCTTCTGGTGAGCAAGATGTATGAGACAGGTGAAATACACTCAGACTTCAAGAAGAATATAATAATTCCAATCCCAAAGAAAGCAGGTGTTGACAGATGTGAAAATTACTGAACTATCAGTTTAATAAGCCACAGCTGCAAAATACTGACACGAATTCTTTACAGACGAATGGAAAAACTGGTAGAAGCCGACCTCGGGGAAGATCAGTTTGGATTCCGTAGAAATGTTGGAACACATAAGGCAATAATGACCCTGTGACTTATCTTAGAAAATAGATTAAGGAAAAGCAAACCTACGTTTCTAGCATTTGTAGACTTAGAGAAAGCTTTTGACAATATTGACTGGAATACTCTCTTTCAAATTCTGATGGTGGTAGGGCTAAAATACAGGGAGCAAAAGGTGATTTACAATTTGTACAGAAACCAGATAGCAGCTATAAGAGTCGAGAGGCATGAAAGGAAAGCAGTGGTTGGGAAGGGGGTGAGACAGCGTTGTAGCCTATCCCCGATGTTATTCAATCTGTATATTGAGCAAGCAGTAAAGGAAACAAAAGAAAAATTCAGACAAGGAATTAAAATCCATGAAGAAGAAATAAAAACTTTGAGGTTCGCCGATGACATTGTAATTCTGTCAGAGACAGCAAAGGACCTGGAAGAGAAATTGCATGGAATGGACAGTGTCTTGAAAGGAGAACATAAGATGAACATCAACAAAAGCAAAACGAGTATAATGGAATGTAGTTAAATTAAGTCGGGTGATGCTGAGGGACTTAGATTAGGAAATGAGACGTTTAAAGTAGTAAATGAGTTTTGCTATTTGGGGAGCAGAATAACTGATGATGGTCGAAGTAGAGCAGATACAAAATGTAGACTGATAATGGCAAGGAAAACGTTTCTGAAGAAGAGAAATTTGTTAACATCGAGTATAGATTTAAGTGTCAGGAAGTCGTTTCTGAAAGTATTTGTATATAGTGTAGCCATGTATGGCAGTGAAACATGGACAATAAAGAGTGTAGACAAGAAGAGAAGCTTTCGAAATGTGGTGCTACAGAAGAATGCTGAAGATTAGATGGGTAGATCACATAACTAATGAGGTGGTGTTGAATAGAATTGGGGAGAAGAGAAATTTGTGGCACAACTTGACTAGAAGAAGGGATCATCTGGTTGGACATATTCTGAGGCATCAAGGGGTCACCAATTTAGTATTGGAGGGCAGTGTGGAAGGTAAAAATCATAGAGGGAGACCAAGAGATGAATACGCTAAACAGATTCAGGAAGATGCAGGTTGCAGTAGGTACTGGGAGATGAAGAGGCTTGCACAGGATAGAGTAGCATGGAGAGCTGCATCAAACCAGTCTGGACTGAAGACCACAACAAAAACAATGTACCTATTATCAATAACGTTTTGGCTGTGTAATAGCATGGACTTTCTGTATGTAGTGTCTAATTGGGTAGCTATATTTACATATTCCTGGCACACTGTCAGTGGAGCAGTGACCATTGCGATACTGAAAAAGTATATGTTTTCATAGATAGTCTTAATTTCTGAATTTTGCCGACTGGTTTTGGTACACAGTACAATGTTCAGACCACCGCTGTCATGCAGTCATACAACTCACTTCTCAAGTAGGTATGTCAGATATGCAACCCAGCTAATTTTTGAAAATGATTCAGGTGAATAAGATATTTGGCACACTTAATTGTGAAGCAGGTGTAATTGAATCCTCTTCAAAAAGTAGGTGTGTCAAATATTTGGCACACCTGCTTGGGAAATGAGTGTGACGACTCTGTGCCAAGGGGTGGACTGAAGATGGTATTTTGTAATGAAACCAGTAGCCAGTCACAAAAATAAATATAGTGTGCCTAGAGACTAAAACATATACTTTTTAACTATATTTACATTGCATAGAGTTGCCAAATTCAAAATGTTATTCACATGGACTAAAGAATGTTCATGTTTCCTTATTTTTTTCTAGAAAGTGTTGAATGGCACAGACTCCTTGATTAATCCACAAAGTCTCTCCTCCGAATGATAAGCAAGGAATACAAAATAAAGCATTATTTAAATCTCAACCATACAGCTATTCATTCTTGCTGTACAGTTTGGAGTTAAATTTTCTACTGAAGTGACAAATCTTTGTTAGTTGTCTGCAAAATTTTCAGAGTAGGAGTCTTCCTACTTAGCTTCTTGATTTCTAGTTTTTCTTCAAACTTGCTTAAAGTAGAGGGTTTAGAGAGCAACTAGATTACCTGATTCATTACTTCACATACTCACTTGTTACTTGTGCCTCAAAATTTACTGTAGCTCAAACTGAAATAATGAACACAATGCACAGCAAATAATTACTTCATTCACAGCCACAGATTAAGTGGTAAGTGCAAGAATACCACTTTTCTTGATCATCTGGCTGTTCCATTTCTCTTTGGAAGAGTTTGGACCACGTTTCTGCAGCTAGCACGGTGGCTTGGGTAAGGTGTTTATTCACACCAGGCCCGTATGCAAGAACAGCATTGTCAAGCACTGCAACTGCATCCTGCACATCCCCCCCCCCCTCCCCCCACCATTAGATACAGATACCCTAATGTGCATTTGCAAGTACAATGCAACCCTAAGGCACTGTTGGCACATTTCCATTCCACTCTGCTGCGTACAGTGTTAAGTCAGATCCTAGGCAGATCAAAATAGGTAAATGGCAAAGTACTCTCCACTTGAATAGAACCTGAAAAAGCACACAGTTGAATAAAATCATTTCTGGGGGTAGTGCAAACCTGTAAACCTCTGCTGGAGACACCCCTGGTTGCTGGGAATGTGTAGTGTTTATAGCGGAGCTCACAGCCATTGACAGAGCCATACATTTTATTAAACAGACCTCCCTGAGCTGTGTTTTAATTTGTAGTGACTCAGTGTGCAGTCTCCATGCTATTGATCAGTGTTACTCCTGCCATTATGTTATATCTGCTATTCATGACTTTGGTCTTTAAATATGTCTGCTTGTGTCCGTATGTGTGGATGGATATGTGCGTGTGTGCGAGTGTATACCTGCCCTTTTTTCCCCCTAAGGTAAGTCTTTCCGCTCCCGGGATTGGAATGACTCCTTACCCTCTCCTTTAAAACCCACTTCCTTTCGTCTTCCCCTCTCCTTCCCTCTTTCCTGATGAGGCAACAGTTTGTTGCGAAAGCTTGAATTTTGTGTGTATGTTTGTGTTTGTTTGTGTGTCTATCGACCTGCCAGCGCTTTTGTTCGGTAAGTCACCTCATCTTTGTTTTTATATATAATTCATGACTTTCTCTTTGACATGCCTGCTCGGTTGTCTTTCTCTGGGTCCCAAGTGGTGTGGGGGTCTCAGGAAATGAACTCGCCTATTGTTTGGCTAGAGAAGTGATTACTCTTCCAACATTCACTTTGATGATTCCAACTGCAGATTTATGAGTGCAAATAAGACCTTTCCTCACTCAGAGACAGTACATCTGGTGGACTTCTTGAGAATTCTTGTTGCTGGCATCAGGTCCAAGCAAACATTGTACATAATCCAAGAATCTTGCTTAACTGTCATATTTATCCCTGGGTGCTGCAGCAACATTTTCTTGATCCTGGTGGCAAAAACATCTGTGTCCATTCCTGTTTCAATGTATTCAATACATGTCCACCAGTTTCTACAAAATCTTTCATCATGCCATGGATTGACTGATATTGTTCACTAACCCAGATATGAAATCCTAATTTCCACTGAATTTCAGTGGACCAATATTCCTGCATGAATTTCTCATGAAACTGTTTAATATCTGTGTGGCCTTGTAAAATTTTGTTTGTCCACTGAACTACATTTTCATTTAGATGTCCAACAATAAAAGAAATACGTTCTTACACTGGCCAAGCTACTGGCAATGCGTAAAACTCTTTTATTATGAATTTTTATTGCACAGTCCCTTGCAGATCAAAGTTATTAAACTTGTGATATCTATTAAATGAAAATACTGACATGCTGCCATATGCCATGAAGTAGGCGGGTAGTGGAGAGTCTTGTTCTCACTGACATCTGGACCCACCACTGTGTCACTCGAGTGCAAGACCACTGGCACGTCATTTGCACAGCTGATAGATTTATGATATACAACCACAACTCCGTCCCAGATGGCTTCATACTATCTACACCCTGGTTCTGTTTATCGGTCTTACGACAGGGTAGTGTAGCTTCATAAAACTCTCACTTCTGACTTTAAAGGGCCAAGTTACCACCTGAATACTCGATTCTCTGTGCTTCCTTCAAACTCCCTGTTATGTGGAGAATGCTAAAAAGCTCTTTTACATTCAGTGCTTCATACTGCAATATTAATAAGATTTTCTGCATCACTTTAGAATTTGATCACCCATCTCTTAATTTTACATCAATTTCTACAACTTAGATGAAAAGTACAAAACACACCTCTACAAAAAATAACTCTTCCCAGTAGTAGCTAGCTGAGCTAAGGGCACACACAATCATGCTCCAAAGCAGAACTGCTTGTTTAGTTCTGCATGTCGGCACACTCAGCGATGCTGTGGCCTACAATACTCACCTGTCTCACTTTATCTGCATGAGTTCTTACATTGAGCAACTGCTGGTAGCACATGTGCACACTTTAAATGAAATGGTAGGCCATAAAATAAATACCAGACTCATCTGGTAAAAACCAATTGTATTGTTGAGGACCTACATCCTCCATTTATGTTTCTACACATAAATATAATATTAAGAATCAAAATGATCTGCATTTCTCACCAGGATTTGAGGAGCCTTTGTGGGAACCATTAATTCCAAGCACTTAGCTTCCCACCACTCTCTTTACGAACTAGTGGCCTCCGTGAGAGGTAAAACAACAGCCAAACTCTACCTCCATGTATTCAGTGATGGCTGTACAAAATATTCTACCACACAGGACTTTATACACTAAATGTCTTGATAAATGAGATACTGTTTGGCACTATTCACACTAATATTGTCCACTACAGTTACGTCTTTTCACTCAGTTGTGACCATATGCAATTGTCTACAATAATATTGAGAATTTCACAGCAAGATAGTGAGCATAGCACTACTTTGCAGTTCAGTAGAGAGCCACGATACAGTGGACCTTTTTTCATCTGAGTTACCAACATCTAAGTCTGCAGTTATTGTCACCATTCAAAATTAAATTTTTATCCATTACTTAAAGTCACTTCCTATGCAGTTGTACATGGTTTTATGTTATAACATAAGGTAAACTACATATTCAGCTAACTGTGCCACTGAGGCTGATCCACCTCCAGCGACATGATCTACTCTCTGCCAACCTTGTCACGATTTGCCTCGAACAAGTGGACACTACTCCAGTTTGTAAACTTTTGTCTGTCTGCAACATCAGATACATAACTTTTCATAATACTTATGCCAGCTCCAATTTATACTCCCATGGGGCTGCTATTGTGAGAATTTTCAAATTATATTTCTTTTCCAAAAGTATTTTTATTGACGAGCTATTTTGTGCCCCTCCCCTCCCTCTCCCCCTTTCTGGGACAGGGACAAGTCCATTTTACAGGGACCAAGGGATGTGTCTCCCCTCAAACTGTCTCTTACTTTTTAGTTTTGCCTGAAGTATCCGTATGCAGATCTTCTAGAACCTTCGAGATGCCGCTTTTGCCCCTCTCTATGACATGGCTTCCACCCACTTTAGTAGCACTACTCCCCCATCTGTTTCCTCACCTTTGTGTGTAACAATGGTCAAACATGGTCTTGCATTCCCTGAATTCTGCTGTTCAACTCAGCTGAAAATTTCATACCAGTCAAATCAAAAGTTGGATTCAGATGCAGATCAAATAAATAAACTGCAAATTCCCTGCTGCATATTTTACAGTTTATTATAAACTAATTTATGCTTTTCCTCAACTTGAGGAATTGTGTAATATTATGTTTGGAAATGAGCCTTGATAGGAAATAACATCTCACTGCCATCCCTTACCCCTCTATTAAACTGTGCCCTATCAAGGAGACTACTGCTGCATGGCACTCCTCCTTCCATGCCTACCAGATGGAAACCATTGTCCTGTCACCTCAGCATTTTTATTATCAGACCAACCCACAATTTTGTTTTATGTTGTTTTCTTGTTGACAGACACTGACCTCCTGTTCTTCTTTTCTTCCGTTATAAACATAATCTTCCAGATTCTTTGACTGTGATATTGGCAGATGACTCGCAGACTATTGAACTGGTTCTTTGTTTTCTCCATGGAAGTGTATTTTATTCTCAGTTATAATGTTTTAAACTTCTTAGGGGCAGGAGGTGCTCCTGTTGCTTGCTAGGTTTGGGGAGCTCTTGATCCTACCATCTTTCCCAGCTGCCTTGGTTATTTCTCTTTTATTCTATTGTAATTACTTTTATATGTGATCAGTCTCTTTTTCCTACTGCAATGTAATTTTTTTGTGCAGAGGTAGCACTCTGATGATTAGTAGGTGCAGTTCTCTTCTTTAACATTTTCTCCTTTAACGTTTTTACTATAATGGATCGGAGGTAGGTTGTCTGTGGGAAGGATTAACCATGTTGCATGCAGAACACTAGGGGACACTCAGATGGCCCACCCAGTTACTGACCTGGTTATTTTTCTCACTGTATTTTATTGTTGTTTATCTAATTGATATCCATTATGTTTTTTCATTTTTAGCCTTCTCACTCTTAGTATTATGAATCTCCCAACTAGAAGAAATTTTTTTTTATCTTTAATGTCTTCATTTGTAACGTGTTTTGGGGGGGGGGGGGTGGTCAGGGTGAGTGGTGAGCAGTGAGTGTCTGATGACGGTGGGGTTTCTCTCACAGCAGATGAGCCCTTGGAGACTCCTAGTCTGCTCTGCCGCTTGTAATGGCCTGACCTGTATGATTCTCTTTAAATTATTTCTCAGCTGTGGCATAATTGCTTTTGAGACCTCACTTATACCACTCCTACAAACTTTCATAATTCAGTTAAATTTCTGGGTTAGGTCACTAACTCTAGTTAGCTATTTCTTGACCGAGGGACTGAGGCCTCACTGTTTAGTCCTTTAACCACCAATCAATCAACCCAATCAGTTCCAGTTGTGTACAGCTTGATTCCAAATGTACAGTTTGTGGATCTGCCAGGTCAAACCATCATACCTGAAGGTATTGGGTGCTGTCCTACTTGGAAGTACGATTGCTAATGGGTCAGTAGCAACATCATTTCCAGACTCTACACACAGACTGACAAGCCACCACTTTACATCAGTAGGCAAGGCCTACAATGTGATCAGTTTGCAAAATAAATTTTGTGACCCCAGGCACATGCATATTATACCTTTGCTTGCACGTACATGGATGAGTTGGGCAAAATGATCTGTGCAAAGAGCTGCATTATGCATAAGGATATAGCAAATTTAATTTTTTATGCTAAAGTATTACCTTGGCATCTTAGATAGCAGTTGTATTGCGTTATACAAATTTTGCAAAATAAAGCATTACAATCATTAATTTTAGATCTTTATTTTATAAGTTCGTAGACAGCACATATATATTGTCAAGTAAAACAAGAGAAAGCCACTGGCTATAATGTGGCTTTCACTTAATGTCTTTATAGGAACAACAGGTTAGATACACTCACAGTGAACAATGCCATTAGGCCACATCTGTGTTCTGGTAGAAGATGTAGACAGCACATATATACTGTCCTCAGAGTCTTTTGCGGCACCATGACTGGATAAAATCTTCTCGGTTTTCAAGCCGCATCAACTACAATAAAATTCTCGAGCCTTCAATAGCAAGCACCGCCATCCTCATCAAGAGTAAAACTACTTATTGCCACGGCTGGCACTATTTCTTGATTATATACCTCCAATTATAGCCGCTGGCACCAATCAGAAAGGGCCAAAATGATGCGTGCGCAGCAGCTCATACCAGCTTCGACCCACCACAGGACCGAATGTCATCAAGTGGTGTGAGGGGCTGCTGCCACATTTGAAACTGCCACCCCTGCCTCCCTAGAAGCGTTAAGCATCTGCCATTGCTTCCTTTCAACATCCAAAGCCTGCCCCCACAATGGGTTGTCCTGGTCTCCGTTGAAATTGTTACTGTTCAGTCTAATCTCAGCTGCCTCTTTTATAACAGAGTCCCAGTATGTTGATGCTTGAGCCAAGACTATTGTGTTCTCAAACTGTTTATTTGTGTCTGTCTTTGAGGCAATGTTCAGCTATGGCCGACTTGTCGGGCTCCTTTTGCTTAATATGTCTCTTGTGCTTGGTACCGCATTCCACAACTGTGCAAACTGTCTGTCCTATGCAGGTGCTGCCATACTCACAAGGGACACCATACACATTTGACACACAAAGAGCTATGTGATCTTTAACAGGGCACAACATGTCTCGTATCATGGGGGCAGGTTGGAACACTGATCTCACTCCACATCTCTGCAGTACAGATCCTAACTTTCTGCTCATTGCCCCACAGTACAGCAGGAAAGCTGCCGGCTTGGTCTCTTCTGCCGATTCATAAGGTGTCCTTCTTCATTGACACCTGAAGGCGTTTGCAATCTCTCTTTTGCTGTAGACATTCTCCCTGAATACGTGCCTTAAGTGCTGCAATTCGAACTGTAGGTGGTCGTCATCAGAAATAATTTTGGCTCTGTGTGTTAACATGTTCAGGACCACTTTCTTGCATACAAGTTGGTGAAAACTACTGGTGTTCAAATATCGAACAGAGTGAGTCGGTTTCCTGTACACTGAATGACCAAGCTGTCCTCCTGGCTTCTGCTCAACTAAAACATCTAACAACAGTAGCTTGCTGTCCTTCTCCGCCTCGAAGGTAAATTTAATGTTGGCGTGGACACCGTTCATGTGATCCACAAACTGCTGCAGTGTATTTTCACCGTGAGGCCATATCAGGAAGGTGTCATCGATGTACCTAAGGAAGCGGGACGTGTGCAATGCCGCAGATTCAGAGCCTGCTCGTTAAAGTGCTTCATGAAGAAATTTGTGACTGCAGGAGACAGTGGTGAGCCCATTGCTATGCCATCCGTCTTTTCATAACATTTGTTGTGGTACAAGAAGTCATTGTCATTAGAACATGACAGAACGGCTTGACAATTCCGGGTGGAGACTGTTGGGCAAAAAGTTACAGTGTGTCTTGAACTGGCACCCTCATAAAAAGTGACACTACATCCAGACTAACCATTCATTATTTCGACCTATTTTCATTTCCTTGAGTGTTTCAACAAATGTCTGCAATTTTTCAACATGGTGTTCACAATGACCCAGTTTTGGCAGTAATAATCCTGCAAGAGGTTTTGCCAGTCTGTAGGTGGGTGAGCTGATTGCACTAACAATGGGCCTAAGAGGAACATGTTCCTTACATATCTTCGGCAGTCCATAAGGCCTAGGAAGTCTGGTGGTGTGAGGCATTAATTTCTTCACCACTTCATCTAGTAAACCAGATTCCTTTAATAACTTCCCTGTCTTCCTGACTACGATCGGTGTTCGATCGCAACTAAACTTATAATAAATTTGGCACCTTCAGGTGTTCAGAACCACGGTGGCATTTCCTTTGTTGGCTGGCAAGACACCCAAGTTCTCGTTCTCATGCAATAAATGTAAGTCATGTCATTCCTCCTGGCTAATATTTGATTTCAGTGGCTTGGCTTTCGGCAGTATATGGCTGGGGTTGGTCTGATGTCCTCAACTGCTCGTGCAGGAGGTGCCAATCACACTGCTCTATTTCACTAATAATCTCCAAAATTGGCAAACTTCATGGGACTGGTTAAAAATTAAGGCCATTACTCAGCGCTGCTACAGAGTCATCCTCCAGTTCTTGTTTGGAAAGATTAACAGCTGTTCTGTGGGCCTTATCATTCTCCACATCTGTTCCTCCATGAGTTAAGTGGTAAACTTGTTACATTGCTTACATGTTGACTGGCACAAACTAGCACACTGTTGTGCTGCCTTGGCTGCTTCTACCTTGTCCCAGTTGAATGATAACAAAGTAGGCGACAAAAATTGAAGACAAGCAAACAAGTTTCTGGCATTAAGATCAAGCCCATATCTTGTGTGCCATATCCTGTCTCACTATGGCGTGACTTACCCTCTTCAAAATTCTGTCCACTGCAGCTGTTTGAATGTGGTACTTAACTACAGCAAAGCGAGGAATGACCTCCTTGTCCAGCAGCACTGCAAAAATACTAAAGAACTCAGCAGATGTGATTTCTTTTTGTACACTTTTTCCAGCAGTCTCTCACTGTGTGTTATGTTCTCACCATAGATGAAGGATATGTGTCCTCGGAGTCTTTTGCAGAGGCATGACTGGATAAAATCTTCTCAGTTTTCAAGTCGCGTCAATGACAATAAAATTCTTGAGCTTTCGATGGCTAGCCTGCCATCATTGACAGGAGTAAACCTACTAACTACCAGAGCTGGCACTATTTCCCACTTACATTCCTTCGATTGTGGCCACTGGCACCAATCAGAGGGGGGCCAAAATGATGCCTGCACAGAAGCTGAAAGCAGCTCCTGCCCACTATGGGACCAAGTGACGTCAGGTGGGACGAGGGGCCAGTGCCATGTTGGAACGCTGCTCCCACCTCCCTACAAGTGTTAAGCATCTGTCATTCCATCCTTTTGACATCCAAAGCACCTCCCCCCCCCCCCCCCCCCCCCCCACCCCCCACCTTACTCAGTGTGTAGCCCTGGTCTTTGTTGAAATAGTTGCTGTTCATTCTAATCTCAACCACCTCTTTTATAATGGAGTCCCAGTATGCTGAGTTCTTTAGTATTTTTGCAATGCTGCTGAGACAAGGAGATAATCATCACTTTGCTATAATTAAGTACCACATCCAAACTGCTGCAGTGTACAGAATTTGAAGAAGACAATTCACGCTATAGTGATACAACGGATACAGCAGACATGATACCAGCTTGATCTTAAGGTCAGAAACCTGTTTGATTATCATCAATTTTTGTCATCAACTCTGTTGCCATTCGATTGGGAGGGGGGCAGCACAACAACGTGCTTTTTTGTACCAGACAACGTAACAAGTTTGAACACTTAATTCGCGGAGGAACTGATATGGAGAATGATAAGGCCCACAGAACAGTTGTTAATCTCTCCAAACAAGAACTGGAGGATTGCTGTGTGGCAGTGCTGAGTAAAGGCCTTAATTTTTCACCGGTCCTGTGACATCTGCCAATTTTGGAGACTATTAGTGGAATAGAGCAGTGCATTTGGCATCTCTCACATAAGGCAGCTGAGGACATGACTAACTGCAAGCCATATACTGTCGAAAGCTAAGGCACCAAAATGTTAGTCAGCACGAATGACATGCATTATTCTTATTGCATGAGAATGAGGACTTGGTTGTCTTGCCAGCTGACAGAGGAAATGCCATCGTGGTTCTGCACACTGAAGACTACCACCTGAAAGTGCCAAATTTATTAGAAGATGAGGCATATCAGAAGCTTAGTTGCAATCTGACACAGGCCATAGTCAGGAAGACAGGGAAGTTATTAAAGGAATCTGGTTTACTAGATGAAGTGGTGAAGAAATTAATGCCTCACACTACCAGACCTCCCAGGCTTTATGGACTGCCGAAGATACGTAAGTGTTAGTGCAATCAGCTCACCCACCTACAGACTGGCAAAAGCTCTTGCAGGATTATTACTGCCAAAACTGGGTCATTGTGAACACCATGTTGAAAAATTGCAGACATTTGTTGAAACACTCAAGGAAATGAAAATAGTTCGATATGATGTAATGGTTAGTCTGGATGTAGTGTCACTTTTCATGAGGGTGCCAGTTCATGACACACTGGGACTTTTTGCCCAACAGCCTCCACCTGGAATTATCAAGCTGTTGTCATGTTCTAATGGCAATGAGCTCTTGTGCCATAACAAATGTTATGAAATGACGGATGGTACAGCAATGGGCTCACCACTGTCTCCTGCAGTCACAAATTTCTTCATGGTGCACTTTGAGGAGCAGGCTCTGAACTCCGCAGTGTTGCGTCCATCTTGCACCCTTAAGTACATAGATGACTCCTTCCTGATATGGCTTCATGGTGTAAATACACTGCAACAGTTCGTGGATCACATGAACGGTGTCCATTCCACCATTATATTTACCTTCGAAATGGAGAAGGATGGCAAGCTACTGTTATTAGATATTTTAGTTGAGTGGAAGCCAGAAGGCCGGCTTGGTCATTCAGTGTACAGGACACTGACATGCTCTGATCGATATATGAACACCAGTTGTTTTCACCATCCTACACACAAGAAAGCAGTCCTGAACACGTTAATACACAGAACCAAAGTTATTTCTGATGACCACCACATACAGTCTGAGTTGTAGCACTTGAGGCACATATTCAGGAAGAATGACTACAGCAAAAAAGATGTTGAAAAGTCTTTCAAGTGTCATTGGAGGACACCTTGTGAATCAGCACTCCAGTGGCTTTCCTGCCATACTGAGGGGCAACGAGCAGCAAATGAGCACATTTATTGCAGAGACATGTGTTTTGCCCCCCCCCCCCCCCCCCCCCAAGGTACGAGATATTTTGCACCCTGTGAAAGATGACATAAGTCTTGGTGTGCCCAATGTGTATGGTGTCCCTTTGCAAGTGCATCTATGTAGGCCAGACAATTTGCGCAGTTGCAAAACATTGTACTGAGCACAATAGACATATTAAGCAATGGGAGCTTGATAAGTCGGCCATAGCTGAGCATTGCCTCAAAAATGGGCACAAAATACAGTTTGAGAACATAAGAGCCTTTCTCATCCGTCAACATACTGGGACTTCGTTATAAAAAGAGGCAGCTGAGATTAGAATGAACAGCAATAGTTTAAACAGAGATTGGGGCTACACACTGAGTAGGGCATGGGGGCGTGCCTTGGATGTTGAAAGGAAGCAACAGCAGATGCTTAACACTTATATGGAAGTGGGAACGGCAGTTTCAAATGTGATGCCAGCCCCTCGTGCCAACTGACGTCACTTGGTCCCGTGATGGGCCGTAGCTGCTTTGAGCTTCTGCGAAAGCACCATTTCAGCTAACTTTGGTTGGTGCCAGCAGCTGTAAGTGGAGGTATATAAGCAGGAAATAGTGCCAGCCCCAGCAGTCATTAGATTTACTCTTGATGACGATGGCGGCGAAAGCTCGAGAACTTTATTTTAATTGAAGTGGTTTGAAAACAGAGAAGAGTTTATACAGTACATACATATTGTCAGTAAAGAGATGAATGCTATTGGCTGTTCAGTGGCTTTCAGTGAATGCCTTTTTAGCGACAAGAGGCTAGATGTAATCTCAGTGAACAATACCATTAGGCCCTCTCTGTGTTCTAGTGGTTTGGATTGTTGGCTACTAACACAGAGATCTTGTATTTGGTTCATGGTGACTACCTCAGATATTTCTGTGTCAGAAAGTTGAAAAATGGACCCACTGAGCCTTTTGAGGCCAACTGAGAAGTTACTTGATAAAATGAACTACAAAATTGGAAGGCAATCTGCTGAATTGTGGGTGTCAGGCTAGGAGACTCACAACATTTGTTCAACTATGCCAATTTGTACACAATTCGGAAGGCTTAGGAACAGATGAGATGTGACAGAGAGAAGCGTTACCACATCTGCTTTAACTTGCTTCTCCCTTTGCATAACATTCACCAAACAGTCCAAAACACAAGATTTCCTACTCCTGGCACAAAAGTACGTCAAAACAGTGGTATTCAACAGATTACTGGTGTACAAGGAAATAAGGTTAAACAACAAAGCTACTTTTACAGCCAAGAAGCTGTATAGGGATCACAATGATCACAGTGCACTACTTCCCTGTGGCTGTCAATCAACTGGGAGTAGAATGAAGATTGGCTGGCAAAGAGATAAGTTTTATACTCTGATGAGAGGCAGTGCTGGCAAAGAGATAAGTTTTATACTCTGATGAGAGGGCAGTAAATGAAGTTAAGTGAAAACTGTTACTTACTTTAGCTGATGATGAGATAAATATGGTAAGTAGTTTAAAATTTTATGTACTGTCTGGACTCCAGCCCATGCTTTTAGTGTACATTGAGGTTGGCTCACTCTTGTTTAGTTTAGTGATACAAATGAGCTACATTCATTTGCTGTAGCATTCTAATTTTCCCTATAGTGATGTTTATATTTATTTTAAAGAAGGTTGATGAATTGGCTAATATATTTATTATCAGGAAATGCTTGTTTTACCTAACACATTTTATTTGGGAAATTTTAACTTTTAGCATTTTACCCACAATTGCCTCTTTCTATTTTAGTGTAGAATAATAAATACTAAAGAGCCCTACAATCTATCATTACCAGAACCGAATGCTAATTTATATCTCTGACAACCTAACAAGTTTCTCAGAAATTCAAGCTGTAAACAACAACACAATCTTCACGTCATCTTAACAACATGCAGACACTGTATTGAATTAATTACAAACACTGCAAACAGAGCTGGTCTCATTTAAATGTTAGAGAAAAGCTGTTTCAGTCACCGTCTGTAAGTTACAGGGTGTTGTATCCACCTGACATTTGCTATCTTTAGCTGTATGTATTTTATGGATTAAGAGTCAGTTGGCTCTTGCATTGTCATTCTTTTGGGAATATGAGCTGATTTTGAATTAGTGATAAAAATACCAGGTTTCATATAAAAATTACTGAAACTGACTCTTTCGCCTTTCCTATATTGTATTTAGCACTAGCGCTTTCAAAATACAGAGGGCATTCAGTAAGCAATGAAACACTTTTTTTTCTTAAAGCAGGTTGGTTTTATTCATGGTTCCAATACACCATATTATTCCCCCATTCCTTTGGCTACAAAGCCCTGTTTTACAACATAACTTCCATTGATTGTGATGACCTTACACCACTGCTGGTTCCAAAATGATATTCTCGTAGAACTAGATGCTTCATTTCTGTGGATTTTTCATGTGATCCTGCATAGTTATAATCATCACTATACTGTTGGTCATTTTTGGAATACTTAAAACAATAATAAGTTCCATGTCTAAACTGATATGCTTATAGCAAAAATATGTTCTGCATTAAAGAAATAAGTTTTTTGCATTGTTTATTATTCATTTCCGTTTTGTATTTGTATTATGACATTTTGTTTGTGTAGCCATTCTCAAATAAAATATTTAACCCATTAACTACATGTGTTTTGGATTATAGTCATTCTCATGGTCAACTCATGGTTGGTCAGACTTGAAAGCTGTAGCCATGATATTTGATAAAGTAGAAATATTAGCACACAGCAGTGTCATTTATTATTATCAAAGAATACTGAGCTGTGTGCAGTCACACCTTGTAACAAACTAACCAGAACTAAACCTGTGTGGACAGGTACAGTCCATGTGAGGTCTATTTTCTACACAGCTGAAATGTCGTTGTATGTAAAAATAAATAAAATTGAAATGAGTAACAGTAATTAAAGGAAACTTCATTCTTTCAAGAAGTTTATCATGGTTGTGAACCCTATTGCAATTAAGCTGTTGCCATATCTTCTCTATTTCCTCAACAGTTTTCCCAAGTTTAAAACAAAACACTACACATATGTCTGCTCTTAGAGGTGGACTGTTGCAACAATGTAAATTCATAGGAAAACAACAGTGGACATACATTCATCATAGACAGATTCAACCACTTTGGTTGGTGCCACTCATTACATAGGCATAAAGAGATTGTGAGGAGACCTGTAATGGTATTTTGATATGTTCATAATTATTTGTATACAAAATTTCAGTTATGGTAAATTTGGAGAATAACCTTGCAGTTGAGAACTGTTTTTGAATGTCACAAGTGTAAGAAAAGAAAGTAAAACAAGATTAATTTTGGTGTTTGCTTCTGAAACTGTACTGTTTTCTTGTTTTTGTTAACAAACATCTTTTTTATATAGATTTTAATCTGTAACATGACTTTTCATGCCATTGTTGTGCTGTTGTTTGAGTAAGTTAAACGTCTTATTTGCACAGCGTTCAAGGAGTATGTTGATAATGAAGGAATCCTGCTTCTAAATCCTGTTGAATATATTTATGAAAAGTTTTAAGAAATTTAAATGTAAAAAAAAAAAATAGAGGTCATCTTTGAACAAATCTCATTTTGTATAAATAAATAATTTTATCTTAGAATTTACAGTATTTTACTGTATAGGTTATGTTGTTATTGTGTCTGATTTACTGGAAAAAGATGCCTCTCCCTTTATAAAATTCTTTGTAATACAGGATTAGACTGTAGTATTTTAAACAATAGCCTAACATTTAAAATTGCTTGCAATATTTTCACAGATTGATAACTTGTTCTGCTTGGGGTCACCACTTTCTGTGTTTCTTGCGCTGAGATTTCGTGAACCGGAAGACCATGTTCTTCCCCCTTCTCTTTGCCGACGTCTCTACAATATTTTCCACCCATCTGATCCTGTTGCTTACAGGTCAGTTCAGCACATACGTTAGCATAATCTTTGCTGATTGTCAGTTGTTCTAATAGCATTGTTTTAGTTCATTTTGGTATCACTCACTATTCTGAGAGTAAAAATAACTCTTAATGCCCCTTGTAGCTGCTTTACAATAACTGGTAATATGGAATTTAGCATATTGAGCTGAAGGCTGTTACGTCTTGTAGTCATGCCAGTGCACTTCATCATTTGGTGCTGTGATTGATATCACGGTAAAATATTACTGTTAGGGAGCTGTAGCATGTGAAACACTGGTTTGCTTCTCTGTTCAAGACTATAAAATGAAATCATTGTGGATGTATTTTCATTCATCAAACATGGCAGGGGAGGAGGGGGGGGGGGGGGGGGGGGGGGGTGCACCAACGAAGTAGTGGTGCAGTGGTGCAAGGGGCGGTAAAAACATGCCTGCAGTACAGACATGGCGCCTCCTATGCCAATCTATTCGTGGGCCACCCAGTATCCCAAACCCCGCATCTGATTCAGATTCATTGATGACATCTTCATGATCTGGACCAGTGGTGAGGACACCCCATCCACATTCTACCAGAACTTTAGTATCTTTTCTCCCATTCACTTCACATGGTCTTTCTCAGCCAACAAGCCACCTTTTTCAATGTCAACCATCACTTCACGGATGGCCCCATGATGAACAGTCTATCCCCAAATATGTCAAGAGTCTCGCTGAGCTTCAGTCTGGAACCGTGTGACCGCTGCTGTCGCAGGTTTGAATCCTACCTCAAGCATGGATGTGTGTGATGTCCTTAGGTTAGTTAGGTTTAAGTAGTTCTAAGTTCTAGGAGACTGATGACCATAGATGTTAAGTCCCATAGTGCTCAGAGCCAGCCAGTCTCGCTGAGATTTCCACAGATCGAAATTATCCTTCTCAGCTTATTCAGAAACCAATCTCCCCAGTCATCTACTATCCCCCACATACTCACTGACCAGCCACAAAGGACAGGCCCCCTTGTGATTCTCTACCACCCAGGACTGGAGCAACTGAATCACATTCTTTGCCAGAGTTTTGACTACCTTTTCCATGCCCTGAAATGAAAAATAATATCCTTCCCACCATTCTCCCTACCCCTCCCACAATGGTATTCTGACACCCACCCACTCAACTTAAGCAACGTCCTTGCCCATTCCTATTCCACCCTTACTGCCATGGCTCATATCCCTCTAATAGTCCTAGATGCAAGACGTGCCTCATACATCTTCCCTACCACCTATTATTCCAGTTCTGTTACAGGCATATAATTCCCCATCAAAGACAGAGCCACTTGTGAAAGCAGCCAAGTGGTGTACCAACACACAGTGCGACATTCTACATGTGAATGACCACTAACAAGCTGTATGTCCATATGAATGGCCATTCCCAAACTGTGGCCAATAGGCAGCTGGACCACTTAATTGCCAAGCGTGCCACACACCACTGTGTGTTTGCTTTCAGCAATTCTAAAAGGGGAGGCAAGTCATACAGTGTAGGTATGAGGTACAGGAAAGTAATTTGCAAGTAACAGTGGCCTGAATTGTTAGCCAAATATCTACCAAGCTCTACAAAATTCATCATTTAAGAGAGAATACATACATTTCTTATGCACCTAAAAGTCATGGGTTGATGTGTTAATTTCATTATAAATTATCCATCTAGAAATTCTTGACACATACAACTACATAAACAATTATTTATTGGTGATCTTCAGTTGCAAGCATCTAATTGATTACATGGGTTATAGCCACTCAGTGCTACTTGTATGCTTCTCAGTGGTGTGTTTGTTTGTAAAGAAATAGTGATGAAATAGAAATAGAGATGAAATACAATCAATATACACTTGCTTACACTGATAACTATGTTTGAGTAGTACAGAAAATCAAAGAAGTTTACTATGTTGTAGGATTGTGGTACTTTATCACATTTTCAACAGAACCAAGTATTAAAATAGTCATAATATTTTGATCACTGGATGTCATTACTTGTACAGAATGAATACAAAAGTGATCCAGATTCTGGACACTTGGCTCTTGCTCTCGAGCAAGGTGAACTCATGAAATACTTACAAAAACAGTGTGTGTTAATTTTTGGAAAACATGAATTAAACAAAACCATACAAAACTATTAAAAATTTAGTAAATGAGGTTGGAAGAACATTCCTTTACTTTATACTACCAGCAAGTGTGGAGCATTGTTCTTCACAGTAGAAATTCCAGGACAGAAGCAATAACAAAAATGAGAAAAACAACAATTCACTTGCAACTGACTGATGCATTACAGATAGAAACACATCAAGATTAAAAAAGAAATTACTAGCTTCAGAGCTAATGTGTGTTTTTTTTTTTTTTTTTTTTTTCAGATGTAGGTACACACACACAAACTCACAGGCACCCAAATGCACTGGTGGGTATGGTAACTATTTTTGTGGTACAGAGAGGGGGTGGGAGAATGTGGGGAGAAATGCAAGTACAGTGTTTGGATAGACGAGAAATGGTGTAATGATATGGAAAATGACGGGAAAGGTGACAAGCAGAGATTTAGACCAGGTGGTTTGTAAGAACAAAGAATATGTTGAGGGACCATTTCCGACTATATGGTCTAGAAATCATGGTGCTTGGGGCCATTTAATTGATGTGAATACTACAGCAGCTTTTGAAGTCTTTTGTGTTATGGTATGCAGCCTGCTCAGTAATTGGGTGGTAGAATTCCTTACTGCAGTAAGAGATGTAATAAAATGGAATACCTGCAGTCATCTGTACAATGTTATTTATGATATGGCTACCAGTTTTGGTGCTTCAATACATCATCTTTAATTGACGCTGAGGGATTTGATTCCTATTGTGTACACAATTCGTCAGTGCCCAACATCTATGAACTGGTTTTCACAGACTACCTGTAACAATGTTGTTTTGTCTCCAACCATCGACTGACGGGAGAAACATTCAAAATAGAAATGGCTCTATTTTGAATGTTTCTCCAGTCATTTGAAGATTGTTACATATAAGCTTTCAACCAAAGTCTTTTCCAAGGAAAAAAATAGTTATGTTCAACTGTGTGTTGTGTACAGTATGGTCCACTTTGTTCTGGCAGTGGCCATTCATCCTGATGGATGAAGCTTTTTATATTGGTATGACTACTAACCAGCTATCCATCAGGATGAATGGTCACTACCAGACTGTGGCCAAGAACAAAGTGGACCACCCTGTACACAACACACAGTTGAACATAACATGCTCGATTTCAATGGCTACTTCACAACCCAGGCCATCAGGATCCTCCTTGCCACCATCAGCTTTTCTGAAACACCCAGATGATAACTATCCTTACAACACACTCTCCACTCTTGAAATGGTTCAAATGGCTCTGAGCACTATGCGAGTTAACTTCTGAGGTCATCAGTTGCCTAGAACTTAGAACTAATTAAACCTAACTAATCTAAGGACATCACACACATCCATGCCCGAGGCAGGATTCGAACCTGCGACCGTAGTGGTCGCCCGGCTCCAGACTGTAGCGCCTAGAACCGCACGGCCACTCCGGCCCGCACTCTTGAAATCATACTGGCCTTAACCTATAATAACCTACTGCTCCACACACTTCACCCAACTGCATCCCCTTCCTCTGTCCTGTCACTTCCTCACAATTTGCCTCCCCTCACCCTGATTGTGTACTGCTCCCTGCCAGTGCACTCACCAGTATTTTCCCCTTCTCTGTTCCCCTCCTTTCTACTCCTTCCTTCCCCTCTCCCTCCTTCACAGCTTCCTGATGTTATGCCTGGTAGCCCTATTCTGTCACCTCAGTCCCTGGATGCTCCGCCAGGCAGTACTGATTCCTCTTCCCCCATATGTACCATGCTATCCCTCCCTCTCTGCTGCATTCCAGACTTTTGCTCCCATTCGATGTGTTTCAGTTGCATTCTGGCCGGAGTGTGTGCAGATAATGGCCATGTGTGTAAGGTGAGCTTGTTGGTGTGAATGAATGTGCAGTTTTCATTTCTGAAGAAGGCTTTGGCTGAAAGCTTATATGTAGCAGTCTTGTTGCCAGTCTGTCTGTAACTCAATGCATCGTTTTTATGTTAAGTATCAATCTATCCCTTTCATAATATTGCTGGTGTTCCAAGCTGGACTTCCCATTGCTTGATTAAATGTAATACTTAACATGAGAAAGAAATTTCTGAGAATTTGTGTCTGCAGTACAGCAGTGCATGGAAATGCATCATGAATCAGGGGGAAACTGTAAACTAAGATGGCTGAAGAATTTGAGATGTAGTGGTACAGAAGGGTGCTGAAAATTTAATGGACTCATATGAAATGAGGAGAATCTCTGTGGAATTAGTGATAAAGGAGTGTATGGAAAACACTATCCAAAAAAAGGGATTGGGTAGTACAGCATGTGTAAAGACAACAGGAAATAATTTCCACATTATTAGAGGTGTGTCCATAGATGGCAAAAATTGTAGGAGAAAACAGAGTTTGGAATGTATATATCAAGAATTGAGGACGTTGTGTGCAAGTGCTACTCTGACAAGAAGAATCCAAGCTTGTGCTCTGCCTGTAATGGCCTTGTAGCCAACAGGTTGTTAAGCCTTAATTTTTCTTTCAGTATATCCTCTGTTTTCATAATTACATTGGTTGCAATTTCTTATAGTCATCTTATAATTCCTTTACCCATACTATCACTATTCCTCTCCTGTCACTTTCCAAAGCTCTCCTCTTCTGTCCAAACCTTGTATTTACCTTTCTCTCTGTTTTCTCCTGCCACAGACAACCTCTCTCTGTTTTTTTAATGTTTTCTTTTCAGTCCTCTCCTGCATTAATAAATTAACAATATGGCAAATTCTTAGCTATTAACTTACATCAAAATCAGTATTTAGCTTTTGGAGTACTGGCTACCCACATTATTGTGCTGCACTAATCATTCTCAGATGAGGAATGAAAAGTTTAATCGCCTTCAAACACTATAGAAACATTATGATCTGCTTCAAACAAAGTTTATTTGGTATTTCCAATTTAATGTATATTAACATACTATTGAGATCGTCTTTTACTGGAACTTAGATGTTGTCCCTGGTCTAATAAGCTGTAACACTGTGTGCCATTAAATGTATTCATTATTATTTGTCACTATATTTTCAATGTAGAAAGTATATTGTTAGAAGGGAAGTGAAAGGACTAGAGAGGACATCTTGAAATCATTTTTCTCCACTTAAAAAGTTAAAAGGTATTACCATGAAAGCTGAAGACAGATGACCTCTGTTCACTGCTTTCTGTAGTTTGCTTTGATTTAGTTTTAAAATAATTATAGTAATTGCTTTAAGATTTCTGAGTATCATGATAGTATTAACTAATACATATGTATATTTTAAAATTTTGCAGAATGGAGCCACTGTTAGTCCGCGAGTACAGTAAAGTGGCTCCACTGCAGATACATGCATACAGTTCAGCTGCAACAATGCCTTCATATGACGACTTGCTCCCTGAGCCACTAGTACCAGATGGTGCCATAACAACTGTACCATTAGCTCCCACAACTGCTGGTTCCGTACAGCCAACATCAGGTGCTTCATGTGACACAGTGAGTGCTAGTACAGACAATTCAGTCATAGGAGGGTGGAGCTTGTGGGGTCTCATGAGAAGCAGCTGGCAACCTCGTGATGGACCAGGATCTCCAATTCCTGATGCCACGAAAGGTGATAATCGCTAATCCTTCTGCAACAATCTTTTTTCTACTTATTACGTCAGTAAGTAGGTTACAAAATTAAAATAACTGTCATGCCTAAATTTAATAGATTACATGATGGGGCAATGTGTTACCTTGTGTATGTGAGGCATTCAAAACAGTGGTAGTGCAAGTAATCTGTAATGTCATACTGATAAGTAAGCTCACATTGCCAGATTCTTTGTAAATTTTACTCGACTCTCGAATCACTGAAATAACGTTACATATCTTCTCAACATGTGAGTGAAACTTCATTTCATTTCCTCCTCCCCTTCTCGGTGCCACACTTCTTTTTTCAGGCTATGTATGGTAGCAATTTGTCTGTTGTCACTACCGGAGGTGCTGTATATTACCACTCATTGTTACAGATCCTTCAGCCTTCACCCTCAAAGAATCATTAACTTATGTGAATGCACACATCTGCCCTTGGATTTTGTCAGATGTGAAAAAACACTCCTCTAACATGTGCACGTTATTGACTTGTGTGAAATACACCAGTGACTTTAAATACCCCCATATCCAGAATTAAAAGACACTTGGATCAGATACATTGGAGTCAATGCTTCTGGATCTTCTTGACCAATGTCTTGGTCATCAAGCATTCATGTTAGGTAATGTTATGCAAGGTGTAAAAAATGGAGAGATGTCGTGTCATTCATAAACCATGTCACTGTAATTATATAAGAGTAACATTCTCCAATAAAATAGGTGATTTGTCATACAGATACACAACACCTGTTAGTTGGTCTGGTAAACTGTATTGCCCTATGAGTCTGTCACCGACAATTCCTGCCTGCTTATTGATGCTAAAATGAACCTTGTGCCTTGCTTCCATGATCACTTGAGAATTTGTCTGCCCATTCATGGTTTTTGTGGTAGGTTGTCCCATTCAGTGAACATATCTTCAGTATTCTATCATAGAACCCATTGATAGAACTGTAACCTGGCATGGTGGTGTTAAGGTGTGAGAGTTTGTTTGCACTGTAAATGATTTGGATGCAGTAAATGCTTGTGGAGAGTTGATCACAGAAGAGCATGGTTTCTGCCTTCAGCTGTTTCAAATCTTTACACACTTCTTTCAGGATCATCTACTTGTTGCATAACTCACTCCTCCATATGTGGGATATAAATGGCAATGAGTCCTTGTTTTTATTAAGAAATATCCCATAGCAGCAAGTTGCTGGAACAGCCTGCGGAACATTTTTTTTGAGTAGAATGCAGCACTGAGAATATCATTTGGCATTGTAACATGTGCTTTTCAATTAACACTGTTGGCATGTCATAGAAGAAGAATACTATAACTACAATTTTCTGCATATAATAGCAACTCCATTTCATTTTTTATGTTATATACACTTCATGGAATCAAAAGTGACCATACGTGGGGAGGCAAGGGGGAGGCTGTGACTCTCAAGGAGAGGAAAAAAAGTATAGTGTTGTCAGATGTTTTTCTTTCAAGAAAATGATTTAAAAGTCAGTATTATGCAGATTTTTAACAGGGTCAGAACTGTAGCTGTTTGTGGCTTCTTACAAGTTGCCATTTGTCTACCAAAATATTAAAAAGACTCCATACCAACAGGTGTAGCATCACCCCCTCCCCCTTACGAACTACAATATGGGTACCCTTGCATACAATGATTAATTTTGTTATGATGCCAGCACAAAATCAGATTTACTAGTTAGAATGTCTGATCTAGAAGGCAGTTGTAAGTGTTATACCTGACAGCATCCATCACAATTTGAGGATTCAGTACAGCAACAAACACAACCAATAAGTACTGATCAATAAACATCAATAGAAATATAGCCACACCAGTGAGTGCTGACTGTTCGTGACACAGGTGAAGTGACCTGTATCTCAAAAAGTGCAAGGGTTGGAATTTGTTTATAACTTATACAAAATAGATACATTTTCAAAGTTTCCTGATCTTCAGAGTAGACACCAGCATTGTGTATAACCCATTGCCAGTGATGTCAAAGTCATAGGACACCCTCAGCAACACCAGTTGTGTTGATAGTTCAAGTGCAGCAGTCTATTGTCTGACAAATCTCGGTGAAGTTATGAAGTGAATACCATGAAGTGCTTCCTTCATCTTAGGAATCGTACTGAAGTTACAAGTGCTGGGGGGTGTTGTATGTCTGTGATACAGCACTTCCCAGCCACACCAATCAAACAAATCAGTCACAGCTTGTGCAATGTGTGTCCAAGCATTGACCTGAAAAATGATGGGTGGATCCTGCAGAAATTGTCACCACTTCTTTCTCTAAGCTGATCACAGGCTGTGTTCTAAAAATGAACACCTGAGGAAAATAAGCATCAACACTTTCTGCTCTTTACAAAACAATGCTTGGCTGCACACAGCACAAGTTGTGACTAATTTGTTCAGTTCATGGGGCTGGGAAATGCTGAACCACCCACTACACTCCCTGGACTTAAGCCCTTGTGATTTCAGCTTGATTCCTGACATAAAGGCAGTACTTCATGGCGTTCACTTCAGAACTGTTACAGAGGTTTGATGGACACTAGACCGCTTCACTCAAACTGTCGACACAACTGGCGCTGCTAAGGGTGTCCTACGACTTCCATATTGCTGACAGTGGGTTATACACAATGCTGGTGACTGCTTTGAAGGACAGGAAAGCTTTGGAAAATTTGTCTGTTTTGTATATGTTGTAAATAAATAGTTGCCACTATTAAAGTTCTAACCTTCATATTTGTTTATGAGCATATGTTTATAGGATCTTATCTTCTAGCTATTTGCAGTAATCCTCCCTTTATGAATATAGTACACATGTTTAAACACATTTCATAAGTACTGACAAGGGAATTTTAATCAGTTTTAAAATTACAGAAAAAGACTGTCTCTAAAACTTCAGTTAAAGCAGACATGTCTTCAGTTTAGAACAAATAGGATTACCAGGCCTTACATGTCTTGAAAAATAGATAGAAGGTGAGAGTGAAAGATTCACCTGGAGATAGAATTTTAATTTAGTCAGAAGCTAGGCTGTAGGTTAGTCACAACATTTTCAAAAGTACTTTTATTTTAGTTTGATTTGCCGGTGCAGGAGTACGAGAACAAATCTTGGATGTAGTGCAGTAATGATCCCCTGTGGTAAATACTCCCTACAGTTCAACACGTCTGGAGTAGGTCTTCTGTCAACAGAAAGAGATGCATCCTGAGTACATACATAATCATTTTTATATGAATGAATAATGTAAGGGCAAGGCTGCAAATAAGAAACATCTGAAAGTCCGTGTAGTGGATGATGACTTTCATTTCTGATTCTAGCATAGTTGCTGTCCACAATATTTTTGATCTGTGTATTTCTTATATTCATGCTGTGGAAAGCTCAGCTGGTATGTGGGATGTCTCAAGATTATTCTTACAAATATTTACTTGTATGTCAGACAGCAACTAAACCTTCTGTCTTGGTTACATTAAACGTGGTATTGCAACACAAACACAACATTAAGGGATTATTTACATCCATGTTTAACTGGTAGCATCAGCAGACAATCCCAGTTGTTACTATATTACAGAAGTGATATTTATCACTAATACCTAAATAAACTACACAGTTACTAAATGAATCTAATCTTATGTGTGCAATATTTACATTAAGACTTGAGCAGCAGGAAAACATTATGGTATTCACTTATGTGGTAAGTTAACACTCATAAACACATAAGTAGATCAAACAAAGCAGAATTATTCAGGTGTAAATTTGATTTGAAGAGTGATTCCCAGTTTGTTAAGCTTTTAAGTTTTGTTCAGAGTGACTCCAGGATCTTAAACCTAGTGTTTCCAGCAGTTTTTTTTTTAATCTCTCATTATTTCCATTACAATTTCAGACACATTTTATGTATAGAATTTTGTGCAATTTTTAACTAGAAATCGTAAACATATTTCTGCTGCAGTAGTGGAAAATATATCAACGTATTCTTTTCTCATTAGGTCACATCAAGTTACCACACCGTCTTGACTACCTCTTGCGGGAGACAAATCTGGGTGGCAGTTACTTGTCAGCACTTACATCTCATACTGCCTACTGGAGTAACTATGATGTTGCTTACTTTGTTTTAACGCGTCTGTTTCCACACCTTGAAGAGGAAGATGCTGATTTGGATCCAGACAGAATTCCTACATCGTATCTAGCAGAAGAGACGTAGTGTTCAAAGAGTCTTGGTGAAGATGTCCTTGTAGACGTGTGCTGAAAATCAGCATGTTACTGTTCCTTTAATCTGTTATCTATTTCTTAAGATGCAGTCAGGCAGTCTAGAGATATTATTGTGGCCCTAACATGACACTGGTGATTTCAGCCGTTGGTTGCCCTACACTATAAGAGTGTGATATTTATGATGATGGTGTGTACATTCATGTAAATATTTTTTTTTATTGAAGTTAATGTTCAGTGCTGTGGCCTTTACCTTTACTTCGTACAATGAACTAATGACATTGTAGATCTGTTGCCACAATGTAATAAACAAAGATCTAAAGCTACTTAAAGAAGAAAATATATGAAATGGCCTCCATTAGCAATTTTTTGTGCATTAGGTATTGCACTGCCTAACCAAATTTACAAGTGTGTTGAACACACAAACATAACTTATTTTCATTGAGTCATTGTTACTTAGTATTTAGGATTTAATAAGTGGATCATGTTTAAATTAAGAAACTTACAAAGAATTGATCTTGTTGCAGCAATAGTTTCTGGTTATGACATCTTAATTGTGATCTCATTATTTATGATGAATGTAGCACATGCCTAAATATTTTTTTTTCTTAAATCCCTCATATAAATATTACTTAAAATTGCTTGCTTGGAGTTTATTGAAGCTATTCTAAGCAATATTGAATGGTTGTTTACTAAGAATATGATGTTATCTGAATGCTTATAAATGAAAAATAGATATGTTCTATACTTTGTTGTCTGTTATGCCATATTTAATGTGATGTTTCAGCTGGAGAGTACATTGGTGCTTCATAAATTCTGCATCAGGGTATGGTGTCATAGGTTATAAATGTGAATATATTTTTGAAATGTGCATGTAAATATCTGTAATTTGAAATTCACTACCAAGTGAACTTTCATTATGATGATTGACTTATTATGTATATTCTGAGTCATTCACATTTTTATGTCTGTATATATGTGTATAATTAATTTCATTTCTTGTTTACTAGACAAGTAAAAGTATCATATATGATTTTTAAAAAATGTCATATTAGTTGACGTTAAATATTCCAATTAAAAAACTCTTAATCACATATTACATTTCAGTTTGATATTGGTGACATGTACCTTCAGTCATCTTCTGTTTCTCATATTATTTTGTAGATCAAAGGATAGTAAGTTATTTGTTTCTCTTGCCATATAAGCAGATGATGTGAAGAGATTCTTTTTGCCTCACTTGTACTGCTTGTCTTCATGTCTTCAGTTGTACTCAGATGATCCTGAAGGGAATACATCTGTGTGATAAGCAGCGATTTGACATTTATGCGGTTGTCTTTCTTATGATGCATATTTTGCAGTGAAATCTCTCTTTATTACATGTTCTTAATGATAATATTGTATGCATCTTCTCTTTAAAATCCAAGCAGATTAAGTTGTTTTTCAAGTTGTTATTGATCTTCTTTTGGTTTCAATGCACACACAGCTTCAAAAGCATACATGCCAAATGAAAAATGTCTTAAAAGTTCTTTGAACATAACAACTCGAGATGTATATAAGTTAAATGTAACAATGTTGAATTCCTTGCTTGTTTATCCAGTTTCAAGAATTTCTAGTCCCGAAACTGCTTCAGCACTACTGAGACACCATTTATTTAATTTAATGAAAATGATACTGCAGCTTTTAAGCTCTGTGTTGTTATACTGCCAATAATTGGAATATGTACATGTGTGTAAAGAGTCATCTGTGAAATTCAGTGCCTCAAAAAGGCATGGAAAAACTGTTGTAGATCTTGTGCAAATTAAGTTTTGAACTCTGACAATGAATGATTTTCCTTCTATATTACACTATGCATACATTATAAATTGCTTAGTCAGGTGAAACACTTTTTTGTCATTACATGTATTTCCAAATATGGTTGTTTTATTTTGATATGGAAGCTACATTTGCACATATTTTACTCTTTCCTTTCAGAAAGCTATTTTGCTGGGATCCCATGCTAAAGAGGGAATTATAAACTATTCTATGCATTCTTGTTTGTGTGTGAAGAATCCATCCAAAAAAACTAAAACTTAATTCTTAAAAATTTCGAAACGTAAAATAAATAAGGTTAAATTAGTGCTTCATAGTAAGTTTATATTGTTGGACGTAAAACTTGTGGCCAACAGTTTAAATAATTGTTTGCAGTTACAGAGTTGTTATTGCAGCTCTGCTTCATCTGTAAAGATAAAAATGTGGATGTCAACAACTACTAAGCAAAAACTTGCACAAAATTGTCCAAGTGATGTAAATCAGTATTTTAAGGGATCTAAAAAAAAAACAGTTTGTAGAATTGTAGAAGGGTATAAGAAGAAAAGAGGCGCTGTTTGTTCACAGAGTTCAACAAAACAAGAAACTGTGATTTTATTTTTGTTATTATACTACAAAAAATAAATAAAGAATTGAAATTTTTATTCATTTTTTTGTGGAGGTATTGTTAATGATCGAGATTGCCAAATATTACTAGAAATAAACAGTATTTTACGTGTTCACTCTCTCTTGAAACTTCTGATCTACTGTTTGCATGCACTTGTGTGACTATATCTGTAATTTAGACTTTTTAATTTGCAGAACTATGCAACACATAAGAATATTAGTTTGTATTTAGAAGTCAATAGAGCCATTATGAAGTAATGGGTTGTCATATAGTGATAAAAAATTAATGCATGGATAGCTTGTCCATTGTTGTAAACACTGTTCTTTACATAAAACAAAGGCCAGTGTGTGTGCCTGTGATATTGCTGTTTTTTTGCAAAGTCAATAATAAATATGAATTTCTCATTTTGTCATATGTGGTATAAAATAATTGAATTGCATACAATCCAGTTCACCCCCGTAGCTGAGTTATCATGCAATTGACTCAGGGCTCAGGGGCTCATGTTTGATTTGTGGGTGTTGTTTTGTCTTTATCATTTCATCATCGACTCACAAGTTACCAAAGTGGCATCAAATAAAAAGACTTGCACTAGGCTGCTGAGTGACCCCCATGGGGGTCTCCTGGTTAGTAATGCCATATGATCACTTCATTTCATATCCAATCCAGTGGAAACATACCACATTTAGGTACGAAAATTTGATCTTACTTATTATGAAAAGCCTCCCCCTCCCCCCTTTCCCCAACACACACACACACACAGTACCCAGTGGTAGATTTTTTAGTGTGATCCATACTGTAAAGTGAAATGACAACTGTAGAAAGTTCAGATCATTACAGCCTTTAAAAATAGTCGAATGTGATAGAAGAGAGAGACTATCAAGTAAAACAGAAGAGAATGGTAAAGCGTGATCACAGGGTAATCATCTCACCTAATGGCAAAACAGCATGAGAGGCAGTTAAATGAGATTCAGATGGGAAGGGCGTACATGTAGAAGAATTGAAGGTAAGGTGAGAGAAAGTATGAAGAGTGAATACTGGACAAAATCAAAAGAATAGACACTGACACTGAGTTGGGAGCTGGTGATTGTGATTGTTGCCAATCCTCAGTAACCATATATGCTTTAGCATCTAGCATGTAGTATGACAGTGGAATGTTGTGTGTCACAGGAAACGTGGTTCTTGGCTTAACTGCCTAAGTCATGAAGATGGTGTATAAATTTGACCACAAGATGTGCTGTGTTGATGGAATGGATGGCTTTTGAAATGAAACAGTTACTAGCGGGCCAACTAGGGGTCATTTACTGTGCTCCAGTTGTATGATGTTTGTCTTCCAATTACTCAAATAAAAACACTTGCAACACAACAGGTTTACTGTCTGGGAACAACTACAACCACTCCTCCAAAGTGAGCTTTGGATAGTTTGTTGAGATTTTTAGCACAGAAAGTGCTTCAACTGTAACAATATAGCATTTCAGAACCAAAATGTGACTAGATAAGGTGGCTTCCTTCTGTATACAAAAACTTCTCTAGCATAGCAAGCACACTGAAATTAGTTAATCATCTGCAAAATGGGAGATTGTAATTAGAGACAATTATCAAGTGTCAGAGTATCTGAATTCAGACTGCAGAAGTACTGGATGAATATGCAGTATCTACAGGACTTCATCAGCTTTTAAATACAGCATGTACATTTGCTCACCTGGTATTCATCCTTTAGTAACTTCTTTGTCAGATGATGATGATGGTGGTGTGAAAGTGTCTAACAAACATGTGTTGAATAACAAACATCACAGTCCAGTAATTAATATTCCAATTCTTCATTTTTTATTTATGATCAGTATCCCTTACCTGATTATCACCTTTCTCACACATAACAGTCTAACTACTTGAACGAGGTAGGAAAACTATACTCATAGGCAGCATATCACAAAGTTCTCTAGTGACACAATAATACTATCTACTTCTCTTTCATGTGACTGTGTCACTCATCGTTGCAGGATACGCATCGTTACTAATAGATTTGGCATGATTAATTAAGGGGTGGCCAGATTCCCCTCCCATTACATCCACATTACACCCCTTTCCCCCCGTCCTGGTGCAGAGCATGTGTACACCAACAGTCTGCACGTAGTGTTACTAATGTGGAAAAGAGCGAATATTCTTTTTCTAAATGTTTGTGAAACGTGTTACTAAAATGTGACTTGGGTATGAGCCCAGTAGTCACCTAGTGGGATGTCGGAAATTGCCTAAAATCCACAGCCAGGTTGGCTGGCTCACCGACCTCATCGGTAATTGCCTGGGTGGATTTGATCCGGGGCAGCACACCTCCCTATCCCAGACGCGGTGCCTTAACATGCACGGCTATTTGGGCACACTAAGACCACATGCGCACAGTTTCTTATAGACTGAATGGATTCACATTTTAGGCAGTCTGGCACAGATTGACTAATATCCGTGACTTTTACTTTTTAGAATATGATGCTGAACTTTCTCAGAGTAAAAATACAGTTTAACCAATTATATGAGGTTTGCATAATGAAAATTATTTTCCAACTGACTGATGATGGCACAGAAATGTTGGTAATTTGGCTGACATATAACATGGTGTTTATGTCCTGACAGCTAAATGGAGACTCGTTCAGATAGATGTTCTCATTTTAACTACTTAGTGCAGATTTCCTGTCTTCGTATATCTTGCCTATTTATAGATGTGCATAATATTATAAATTAAAATGTGTTATTACATTTTAAATATTGACATAAAAGACTGCAAAGTTACAGAATGCAAAGGTGTAATAGGCAAAGTACCAAATTAGTTTTCTGGATAACTAGAACATAGCAAAAATAATACATACTACTGTATGGTAGTAATTTCTAGTTATGCTGGCATTTCCAAAGTCCAACAAAAAATTTAAAGAAAGTAACATATTCCAATTTAAATAATTAATAAACTAACAAGTTATACTCCTGAAAGTAGAAATTTTTGAAATCAGAAAAATCTGGGCTACAAAACTATGGTATTAAATTTGCAAATAATCACTTTAAGATTCAAAATTATAAGGTTTTTGGAAAAAGTAAAACATTTGTTGAAAAGAGGAGAATGAGGGCTTTTAAATGAGGTATGTTACTTTTGCAGTAAACAGCTATTTGCTCGCTGAAAATTAGATCTCCATGTATTTTATACGAATAGCAAATCATAAATATTCCTTCAAATAAAATATTTCCGTAACAACCGAATATACTGTTGTTATCATAGATCTGAAAACTATGTGTGAAGAGTAAATTTTACTGAAATAAAGCATGAATAAGTAGTTAGTTATTTTTTGTACTTATGGTATGTATGCTACTAACAAAACTGAATAAATAAAGGAAGAAAGATTATATTGATATCAAGAGTGGTGAAAGGACAAGTAGGACAAACCCAACTATGTCTGTTACAAAAAAGGCTGTTGTTTCATACAGAGACCGAAGGTACAATGCCACCAGGGAATTAAACGAAATGGGAAGAGGGTAATGTAATTTATGTGAATACTATAAAGGAGGTGGGGTAGGGACAATGAAAAGCTCAAGAACACAGCCAAATATATGTTTGATTCATTATCTCTGCATGAATATGTAACAGCTGGAGGCATCCACTTCTGCTACATATCACTAATCCCATGTACAGTTTCACATGTCAGCACTATGGGCACAACAGGACAAATTATCCCAAACCTCATTCAGTGTCCTTATTTGTGAAGAGTTAAAGAATCTTCTGTTCTTTTTTCATTTTCCTAGGCTAGAAGAGTAAGTGATAATAGTATTTTAAATTTTCCCTTAATAATCTTTGAGTGTTCTTTTTAACCATACACAAACTGTTTTTAATGTTCCTGATTTGAAAATAGGCACACTATTTAACATTTAAAGAATCAGTAATATTTCTGAGCCTGCATTTTGATGAAAATCTCACCTTATTGTCATTCTTGAATGACCTAAATGCTAGGCCTCTCAAAGCTCGTGATATTTTGAAATGCAATAATTATATGGCCTCAGGAGCACGTAGAAACTGTTCTACCTTTATGAAAGCTAGGTACAATCCTGGCTCACCTATGGATAGCGTATTGCTTTTAGAGACCATAATTTTAAAAGTATTGGAGCATGATATTAGGCTGTCCACTGAAGCATTTTGGACAGTGTATTACTGAAACTGGTGAAGTGCCTCTGTTTAACAAATAGGAATTTTATTCACTTTAATAGTGCCTAAAAGCATTTTTTAAAAGAAACAAATTTAAAATTATAATCAGAAAGCATCCTCTAAATATCAAAGTTACAATTTATTCAGAGGCAGAAAGAAACAAGTTTTGACTGTATGAGATTTCGACAGAGAAACTTGCCGCTCCCTTTTGACATGGCCGTAGTTACGGCCACTTACAACAGCTTCTGAAAGACTACACTGGTGCAAATCTGCAACACTTCAGATAACTTTAAACTAAGAGTTTTAACAATTTACACAAGCACACAAACTATGCACCCCCCATAGGAGGGAGGGAAATGGTACAAAACACTAACAATTACAATATTAACATTGCCACCGAAGGTGCAACTTGATTTTAACTTCTAAGTCTTATGGAGAAAGGGTGGCAACTTTATATACAAAATGATCATTTAAATAAAAGCCCCTGAAATGCAATCTTATATAAAATTCTTCAAAGTTGGCCAAACAAGAGTTAAGATGCTCTACAGTACACAGATACCGCCTCTCAAGATCATAGGCAATAATATCAAAGTTTCCAAAGATCAAAACATATTTCAGGTATTAGGCCGTTACACTCCAAGCAATAAATTCGTTAACACACCAAATCCAACAAACATGACAGAGGTAGCTACTAATGTACGGTAGATTGATAGGGAGATTACCCAACAACCCAAACCGCAGGTTGCTCTAACCCGCCCCTACTCCACAAGGGAAAAACGGACCCCACAATTTACAACCACCACCTTCCTGTGGGTGGGCAAACAGAGAAGAATGGTGGGACGACCCCAAAGCAAAATGGCTGGTGACCTCACCAAGAAAACAAGTAGAATATAATGAGAGTAAATCAAACAACATATCACCAATCACTTAACTTCTAATAAACTGCGATTTCTCGAGAAGACCTGGCGCAGCACCCCCAAATCGCTCTCCCGAACTGTCCGCTGCCAGCCGCATCAACAGACGCAGGAAGGCACGCCAATGTCCCGTCTCATGGCATCACTGCTCGCACCGGCCAGACATGTCATGGGTTGAGTCCTGTTGCTCTCGTGTCGACTGTGAAGTCACTACCCCTCGCTATACGCCGCGGCCCACTGGACTCACGTGGCAACCTCACATGCACCGACGCTCAAGACAGACAAGTCATCTTGTGTCTCAGTGCGCGACAGGCTAACCGATCAATCCAACTGCCAATGGCCATTGCCTGAGCAAACTCAAGGAGAATGGCAGTCTAACGCGCAGACTCAGATGCAGGAACTAAGCCCCGACCGGGCGACCACTCGCTGAGTTCTCTTACTGGCGGAGTGGAAAGACTCTCATTTGCCGGCTTTAAAGGTTGATCTGAACGACAGACATACTAGCGCTCTGAACGACAGACAGACACTAACTGCCTAACAAATGCGGATGAGAGACAGACCCAGACTGACCGACTGGTGAGCTCATAGCGCCCCTTAAATGCACTTGAACAGGCCCCCTTTCCCATCAGAGGGAGACACCAAAGCTGTGATTGCCACAGCGGCGCCACTGCCAGAAACGGAGGGCGACTGCTTCATACTACGAGCTGCGGCGCACTCTTCAAAACAGCAATTTTTACCACGGCTCATTCTCATGGTGTGATAAATGTACAAATCTAAATTCATGAACATAACATACCAGTGCTTACTCAACCTTTTCAGTAACTGTTGAACAGTTGTTAGTATGCAAGAATACTCTTTGGGTTGCTTCGAAAAGATTGGCAAATACTAAGGTCTGATTAAAACCCACCAGAATTATTTTAGACTTGACAACATTCAAAAAAATAATACACTCCCAATATAATTTTATCTCAATTTTTTATGTCATTATAGAGAAACACCATGATTTCATCATAGTGTGCACTAATGGATCAAGACAAAAGGCCACCACTGCTCTTCAGTAATTTTCCACCAGTTGCTCATCAGGATTCAATTTCTCAACTCATTTGCTGTTGAGTTATATGTGATCAGGGGTCACTGGAGTAGCTGATATGTCATCAAGGGAAGAAATATATCATCTGCTGTAATTCCTTCAGTGTTTTCCCAGCACTAGAGCTAATGTTTGCACGAGAGAAGAGTGTTGCACAGCGCATTTTACAATCGAGCAACAAATCAGAAGTGGAGTTAAGTGAGAAACTGTGTTCTGTGTTACCTGACAAAAAGTGAAATTTATGTATTGTCTCAACTTTAGCCTAAACTTTTAGGCTGTTGGTTTTAGTGTCTTACGGAAATGCTGACATATCCTTTTTCAATGTGGCAACTAGCCATACATACATTTCTACTATGTTATGTAAGATCATTCTCTGCTACATTATTCACCTTTTACTGCAAGTTTTAGAACTGAAAGGTGAACTTTTGGGAGTGTAGTTGTCACATGCCTGACAGCATATCATCCTTATCACCAGTTGTAATGCTGAATGTCTATTCTGAATTGCATGTGTTCTGTGAATGAAGCATTTCTGACAAAATTCCAAAAACTGAATTTCCTGCTTGTGGGCAAGTCTGCAAGCTGTTCACCACCTACAAACCTTTTCACATGAAGATTCTAAAATGAGACCTTACAAATAGTTTCTGATCCAATCACAGGAATTCAGCACTAGGAACTTCGAGCATAATTTTTGATCATTCTCTGAACACTAATTGTGTATTGTGTACTGATTGTTGCTATATATCACAACCAGCTTTCGTCCTCATTTATGCTGAAACTTAACAATCCAGCAGAAGACATGTTCTGCTCATTTTTTGAATTAAAAAACAGAAACTTATTATTTGGACAATTACTGAATTGTTTGCCACAACAGGATTTATTTATTTATTAATCCATGTGTGTTACAGATGTCAGATAAAATCTGTTAACATATATTACATTACCTATCTACTATCTACCTAGTAGATAGTGTCGGAACTTCCATGCGGCTTTTCGCGGATGATGCTGTAGTATACAGAAAAGTTGCAGCATTAGAAAATTGCAGCAAAATGCAGGAAGATCTGTAGCGAATAGGCACTTGATGCAGAGATTGGCAACTGACCCTTAACATAGACAAATGTAATGTATTGCGAATACATAGAAAGAAGGATCCTTTATTGTATGATTATATGATAGCGGAACAAACACTGGTAGCAGTTACTTCTGTAAAATATCTGGGAGTATGTGTGCGGAACGATTTGCTGTGGAATGATCATATAAAATTAATTGTTGGTACGGCGGGTGCCAGGTTGAGATTCATTGGAAGAGTCCTTAGAAAATGTAGTCCATCAACAAAGGAGGTGGCTTACAAAATGCTCATTCGACCTACACTTGAGTATTGCTCATCAGTGTGGGATCCGTACCAGGTCAGGTTGACAGAGGAGATAGAGAAGATCCAAAGAAGAGCGGCACATTTCGTCGCAGGGTTATTTGGTAAGTGTGATAGCATTACGGAGATGTTTAGCAAACTCAAGTGGCAGACTCTGCAAGAGAGGCGCTCTGCATCACGGTGTAGCTTGCTGCCCAGGTTTCGAGAGGATGTGTTTCTGAATGAGGTATCGAATATATTGCTTCCCCCTACTTATACCTCCCAAGGAGATCACGAATGTAAAATTAGAGAGATTCGAGTGCGCACGGAGGCTTTCAGGCAGTCATTCTTCCCGCGAACCATACGCGACTGGAATAGGAAAGGGAGGTAATGACAGTGGCACGTAAAGTGCCCTCCGCCATACACCGTTGGGTAGCTTACGGAGTATAGATGTAGATGTAGATTGTATCGTAATACATTGCAACAGATTGACTAAGTTAGATTCAGTGACTAGATGATATCTTGCATTTATACATAGCCAGCAAGATGTGAAATTTGCTTTATGGGATTTCAATGTCTGTGTAAAATAAGTTAACTGCTATTATTATTATTATTATTATTATTATTATTATTATTGTTTCGTTTCAGATACTACAGTCTAGTTCTCCAGAAGCTTAATGTTCAGATGTTCTGTCGGTTTTTTTCTGTAGTCTCTCTTCTTACATTGCACATAGCTTTTATCTTTCTTGATGCACCTCCAATGTAACTATCATTTGAAATTCTTTTTGCTTCTTTTACCCTTTGTTTAAAATTTCCTTATTGTTTTTGTAATAAGCAACAAACTCTGCTGATGAATTCTATCTGGGCATTTTGTGAAGCAATTTTTTGCTCTGCAGAAATTTTTGTATTCCCTTTCGTGACCCAGTTATTTTTGAAATTTCTCCTAATTATTGTTATTATTATTATTATTATTATTGTTGTTATTAAGTTAGGGAAAAACACATTGTAGAATAATATTGATTACCATATCACTTATCACAATATGTTACACTAGCTACCTGATGATAATTTTTTGATCTTGTGTTTTTTGCCCTCTTCAAGCTGTTCCTTATCAACCTTTATCTTTTTCTCTCTTGTGGTGTGTATGAGTACATCCCTGTGTAATACAGAATGGTTATATTGTGCCCATCCTTTGTCCTTTTAATGATGGTTGCTTTTAGCTTCTTAAGCTTTCTCAGCTTAACATTTCTCTTTTATACGCCTATGTAATGTTCTATGCCATAACTTGTTTCGTAATTGTGGTAGCGTAACTGACAATACTTATGCCACTGTCTCATTTACATCTGTGTCACTGCTCCATCTATACTTTCACTACTGCCCCATCCCTAACTTTGGTTTGCTGCAGAATCCTTGAGCTAGTTCTCAGTTTGAATATAACACATTGTTTTGGGATCAAGAAGCTTATGTCAATGAATCATCACTGTTTTAGAAAGCATCACTCTGGCAAAACTCATCTTGCCCTTTTCTCACATAATATACTGTGAAGTATGGATGAAGGGCAACAAGCAGATTCCAGATTTCCAAGAAATGGTTGACATGGTGCCCACTTGTAACTATGTGTATTTAGGAGCATTATGCATATTTAGGTGAGCTAATCAGCCACCCAGTATTGGTACGAGGTAAGTTGAGTTCGTTATGTGGTTGAATGCTAACGGGCCTAGATCTCATGGTGCACCATGCCGGTTCCGGCTGTGTGACTGGTGCAAGCGAGTCCAGGTACAAAAACTAGCAGCGTCATCAGAAATAGGGAAAATTCCAGTACAGGTAATTTTGATGACTGTTATTCGCACGGCCTTTGCGCAGGGCGCAATGCTCCAAAAATCGCGGGATGTCAGACAAGCTGAAAGACGGCTAAGTTACAAGCTTGTTCGGATTTGACAATAATTCACATCAAATATTAATGGAAATCTGAATATATTTGTGATCTCAGAAAAATGAGGCACATCCAGTGACATAACGATATCCAAATGTCTTTAAAACTATAGAAGTTAGAATCTCACAGTGAATTAATATTTTCACAGTGACCCTCTGAATTAACAACTTTTAATCACTTTGTGATTTCAACTCACATTATCTCAGCTGATAGCTTGCACTATAGCTATCATGCCTGAAAGCTACATATCTGTATCTATTTTAATCATTGATTTATGATGTCTTTTATATCAATTTCATTATGCAAACATTTGTAAGAACATTGTATCCACCACAATTACACAGCTAATCAATACAGCATGAGTACCTCATATTTTGTCATATTTGTGTATTTATTTCAAAGAATGGAAAATCCAGGATGGGATGTAACAATATTATGAAAAAGGGAAGTTGCTACTCACTATATAGCAGAGATGCTGAGACACAGATAGGCACAACAAAAAGACTGTCACAAATAAAGCTGAGTTACTGCCCACCATCCATGTGGAGCACATGTTGATCTCACCGCAGACTTCTAGACTGAGCCACACACAACTGATTTCATCAAAGTGTACGGGCCTGAAGATGGCGTTGTCGCAATGCCGAAACTAGTAGCGAAGTAAATACAAAATCTTAGTACAGCTGCAGGAATTTCATTTTTAATAAAAATTATACCAGCTGTGTCCCACATTCATCCAGTTTAAATATGGATGCATGTGCAGGTTAGATGGAGAGCAGGGGAGATGTTGGGGGGGGGCGGGGGGGGGGGGGGGGAGGTTGTGGGAAAGGAGAAAAGTTAAAAGACTGGTTGTGTGGTGGAGTGAGGTCTGTGTAGTGCTGGAATGGGAGCAGGGTAGAGGCTGGATGGGTGAGGACAATGACTAATAAAGGATGAGGCCAGAATGGTTACAGGAATGTAGGATGTATTGCAGGGAAAGTTCCCAGCTGCACAGTGACTTCAAAAAGCT
Source organism: Schistocerca serialis cubense (assembly GCF_023864345.2). NCBI lineage: Eukaryota > Metazoa > Arthropoda > Insecta > Orthoptera > Acrididae > Schistocerca > Schistocerca serialis. The sequence continues at coordinate 214,615,237 of NC_064646.1, read as the reverse complement.
GGTGTTGGTGGGAAGGATCCATATGGCACAGGCTCTGAAGCAGTCATTGAAATGAAAGATGTCAAATTTTGGCAGCGTGCTCGGCAACAGGGTGCTCCACTTGTTCGTTGGCCACAGTTTGTTAGTGGCCATTCGTGCAGACAGACAGCTTGTTGGTTGTCATGCCCACATAGAATGCAGCACAATGTTTGCAGATTAGCTTGTAGATCATATGACTGCCCTGATTTTGATGGGATAGGTGATGTTTGTGACCAGACTGCAGCCCTTGACCTCAGTGTTCGCCCACAGAAGAGCTTTCTCCTCGTGACTCAGCATCACACAGGACTGGAGAAACTGATTCATTTCTCTGCCAGGGTTTTGACCACTTCTCATCATTCCTTGAAATGAGGAAATGTCCTATCTAGTATCCTTCCAACCCCTCCCGCAGTGGTATTCTGCCACCACCTGAACCCACATAATAATTGTCCATCCTTACACAACCCCTGCTCCTGATTCCTTGACTTATGGCTCATATCCCTGCAATAGGCCTAGATGAAAGATCTGTCCCATACATCCTCCCATCACCACCTACTACAGTACAGTCACAAACATCACCTATGCCATCAAAGGTGGGACTACCCGTGAAACCAGTCATGCGATCTACAAGATAAGCTGCAAACACTGTGCTGCATTCTATGTGGTCATGATAACCAACAAGCTCTCTGTTCACACGAATGGCCACCGACAAACTGTGGCCAAGAAACAAGTAGAGCAACCTGTTGCTGAGCACGCTGCCAAATGTGACATCATTTTAATGACTGCTTCACAGCCTGTGCCATATGGATCCTGCCCACCAACACCAGCTTTTCTGAACTGTGCAGGTGGTAACTTTCCCTGCAATATGTCCTACATTCCCGTAACACTCCTTGCCTCAGCCTTCGTTAATCATTGTCCTCACCCATCCAGCCTCTACCCTGGATGAGGCACTACACAGCCCTCTTTCTCTGCTACCCCCCCCCCCCCCCCCCCCCCCCCCCCACCTATCCCCTGTCCTCTGTCTGACCTGCAGACTTCACTGTCCGCCACCCCTACCCTACTATCCCTCCCACTCCCTGCCCCAGCCTCCTCCTTAGCCACACCCAATCACTACTCACATCACGCACTGGTGCTGCTGCTCGCAGTGTGGCTACAGTTGCCTGAGACTGCAGTCGTTTGTGTGTGTGTGTGTGTGTGTGTGTGTGTGTGTGTGTGTGTGTGTGTGACAGTCTTTTTGTTGTGCCTATCTGCAACTCAGCATCTCTGCTATATAATGAGTAGCTACTTTCCTCTTCATAATATTGTGTATTTATTTAATGATCAGTTTATTATTTTGCCAATAACTTAATTTAAATGTTGATTGCAAGTGCTATTAAAAAACTGTGCTAATTTAAAAGTGGCTAGTTGATTGTGCTAGTGAACACCACAGTTGAACAGAGAATGAAAAGATGCTTCTTTCAAGCAGGCCTAAATAATTGTTTAAACACTATATAAGGATAATCTGTTCTCATTTATAATTATTGTAAATTATCTGTGTATGAAAGAATGTTTACAACATTTCTTTATTTAAATATTGTTGCAATATATTAGTTTAGTCCTGGAAGTGGTCAATTAGAATCACATCATGTCTGTAGAGCTTGAGGACGATGTGTTTTTGATGGGGATGGCCTTCAGCCAGTAGAAAAGGAGACAGTAGGGGAACACTATGGGAGTCAAATGGAGACTAGGACTTTTCTAGTGAAGAGCTCAGGGGAGCAATTCTGGACAATTTATGTTGAGTTCTTGAAGAAGGCAGACCTGCTTGCAGTAACATGCATGACCTGCCATGTAGGCGATTGATTCGAGGTGGTGAATGGCCCCTACTACACTTTAATTTCTCAAGGGACTTTATATTTCGAGAGGTCTGAATGTGCTCCAGAGCAGGACTCTTTAACTTTTGCTGTATGATTTATGGCACTGTGAATACACAAAGTATGAGTTACTGTTCTTTGTATTGTGTATGAGAATTTGTAATCATCATGTTGAACTCTGAACTGTTTTGAGTGGTCAGTATTTTGGGATCACAAAATGGACTTAATTTTCACATATCTTTGATAACAATTTTGTTTGGGGATTTTGTTACAATTTTCATAATGCTCTCAACACAATTTTACTGCCTTTGATAAGAATAAGATTATTTGCTGTCTATTTTAATTGAATGCCAATTGAGGAGCTACATGATTGAGAAGTAGCAACACCAGTGACGAAAACTGACAATGGCAGGTAGAGTGCTGTGCTGGTCACATAACCCTCTGTATCTGCATCCAGTGATGCCTAAGGGCTGAGGATGACAGGACGGCTGGCCGGTACCATTGGGCATTAAAGACCTGTTCAAACAGTCTTTTTTATTTTAACTGACTATTGTAGAAACACTTCCTGATTGCCTGAGGTGTCATTTCTTGAATAAACAATATTCAACGTAATTCTCTGTTGTCTACATCAGTTACAGACATTACTATATAACCTTTGCATTAAATTATTCATTTCCTCCTATTTTATATTTCCGTGTATTTTATTAATTCACAATTCCAGCCAATGCATGGACAATTTAAGTGCAGGATCACAGCTACAGGTTATTATTTGCAGAAAATTAGCTATGGAGCTTGAAAGCAGACATGTGCACTTGATCCTATGATTACATCAAGCTATTCTTTTTTAAGCAGAGCCATGCATATCCCAAGTACCTAAGGTAAGAGCAATATCTAAGAAACTTGCAACAGGTTTGCTCATATGGGGTGTTGTGAAGAGTGACTCCACTCAGCAGTAACAGTCTGGGTACCATTGGACACTGCAGACTGTTAACGAAAGTACTAGCATAAGGAATGGAATGGGTTTCCAGATGTGAGAGTGGCTGGGAGACTTTTTAAGGAATAGAACCCAGTACACTGTCCTGAGCAATAAGTGTTCATCAGAGATAAGGGTTTTGTCAGGAGTACCCTAGGGAAGTGTGATAGGACTGCTATTATTTTCTATACACATAAACAATCAGGCAGGCAGGAGGGTGGAGCAGCAATTTGTGACTGCTTGCTGATGATGCTGTGGTGTACAGGAAGGTGTCAAAGTTGAGTGACTGTAGGAGGATACAAGATGACTTAGACAAAATTTCTAGTTTGTGTGATGAATGGCAGCTAGCTCTAAATGTAGAAAAATGTAAGTTAATGTGAATGAGTAGGAAAAACGAACCCATAATGTGTGGATACAGAATTAGTAGACACCCACTTGACACAGTCACACCATGAAAGCAGCTGAATGCAGAATTTTCTACTGTCCATAATGATATACAATTTTTCCCCTTTTTACTATATGTTCTTTTACTTCTTTCCTGCTTTATAATCATGATACATTGAAACGGTTATTGTTTTGAAATTTATTTCTTGGTGTTATTATGTTTCTGTTTACATAATGAACGTGTTATGAATGTGATTGCTATTTTGAAAAATTTCTGATGTTGTATACTTTCTCATTTTTTAACATGTTATTTAATCAGATTTCTGTGGACAGAGTAATACGAAACTGTGGTTATGGATAAAATTGTAAATCAATACAATCAGAATTTTTTATAGGGTTATGAGAAGCAAGGTATTTGAGTGATGTATTGAGAAGTCGGAAGAGAAGTCATCAACAATGAGTTGGGCATGAGGAGAGAGTTTGGTGATTTCTGTGCCACATATGTACTTCTACACAATGCATTACTCATTTGCTGGAACCAAATTTTGACTCATTGCACATAAAACTTTGACATGCTGACAGGTAAGCTATGTGCACACCATAAACATACTGTTTTTGATTGCAGACAGCACAAATTGTTTAGTGCATACCACGGACTGTGGAATGAAACAGAAAATATCGTAACACATTGGCGTGTCATATATTGATACGAAGAACTGTAACTGTGAATGTATGGAGTGCTGATTGCCACGTGAGTGAAGTAATTGTGTAGACAACTTTACATGGCACTCATTGTTCAGTTTAAAGTGCGAACTAATGATTTACACTACAGTTGACTTCATTTACTTTCATAGTGCAGATGGATGTAATGTGAAAAGCGCTGCACAGTGACTGTAAAGCATAAAACTGAGAACAGTGGTTACACTGTGTAACAAACTTCATGGCATCAGGTTCCATCATGTGTTAATGGAAAGAAGCATGTTTTATGTTCATTTTTGCATACAGACATGCAGATTGGAATTAATTCTGCAAAGATAGAGTGTTCCTTGTAGAATCATAACAGTCGCCCACAATCAAGGAGCTCAGCAAAACGACAGCAATTATTGGATTACATGCACAAGGATCATAGACTAACAGATGTCAGCGACCTGGAGGCAGCATCAGCTAAGTGGACATTGTTTTGAAGGAACATTGGCTAAAGGACACCATGGACTACATTGTTCTAGTCAATGGTATAAAAAAACTATTATATAAAAACAACTACTACTTTTCTTGGTCATTCATTTTATGTGATTGTAAACTATTATGTTGTAATAGTATTTAACTTTATTTTGAATAACATTCAGAACAGTAGTTAAAACCTGGTTTCATTTATTTATATTTCTTTTGATAACTGTAGTAACTTTGCAGACCTAGTGGTTTTGAAACGGTCATTTTGCAAACAATAGTTACTAATCCTTATGAGATAAAATTTAAACAGTTTCAGTTTCATTCCATTTGCTTTTAATTGCTGATATTTCTTTATTTACGTAGTCTGTAAGTGTTTACCTACATTTGCACATTCTGTTGTTGCTCATTTAACCTCGTATGCTTTATTATGCTGTGATGATAAATTTTATGTGCTATGCATTAACTGCCATTGCATTAGTCAGTGGAAATAGGTCACAGGATGTTCAGTTTGCTTTGGAGACTGTTTTATCAGTGGTAATCTGTTTGATTTCCCCTAATGAGTGAGCATTTGTAATGTTACAGTTTTTGGGTAAACATTTGCATGTGTGAATGTAATGATCATCCAAATTGAAGAAAAGCAGAGTATTCCAGTTAACTTAAAATTTCTGGGTGTGATAAATTTAGGGGAGACGGTTCAGAGTATTGTCAGTCTGAGTAGTTGAACATGGTCAGTTGTAGCCCAATCAAGATTCAAGAGGTGCTGTTTTGGATGATACAATTACATTGTGATTCGTTATCACCACATATGGTGACTGCATTGTGATTGGACAGTGTCATTTCAAAGCTATCATGATGGGATCTGTTAATTATTGGATCAAAGTTCAAAATTTAATGGAAAGGGTAATTTGGTTTGATTTATCTGTATTCATTGGGTTTACAAAACGATAATTAAAGAGGATGAATTTGTGGCTAGTTTCCACATATGGGGATGTGAACAAGCAGTAGATAATACAGAACCTTTTATGGGAAATGTAGAAAAAGGATTAGCCATTAAATTGGAGCCAGGTGTCAAAAGAGAAGTAGATGAGAAGTGAGGGGTAGAAAGTATGTTTGAATTGCTATTAGCGAAAGTGGTGGAAAGACAGAAAGAATTTATAAAGCAGATAAGAAGATCACAGGAGGAAAAGAAAATAGGGCAGAAGAAATTGAAGGAGGAAATGGAAGAATTGCAGAAAGAATTAAAGAAACAATTGAGTGGACAAATAGAAACTGTTAGCAAAAAGATGAGTCAAAAAATGAGTGACACCAAAAATTCAAACAAAGATTGAAGTACTTTAAATGGGTGTTGGAAGATGGGTTAGAAATGAGGATGTCTGAGTTCCACTTGGAGGTAAATAAAAATTTTGATAAATTCAAAGATGGAGTTAAAGGTACAGTTTACAAAACAGAAGTAAGTGAGAAACAAAAGAAATTTTAGAGTGTTATAATGGAAAAGGTAGAATGCTTGGATAAAAAAGTTGAAGCTCAAGCTAAAAAGTATGAACAAAGAAAAATATAAGTGAAGGAATATTGCAATCAAGTTTTCCAGGAACATAGCCAAAGGCTAAGGTGGACGTGGAAGAAATTAAAAGGCCCACATGTGTGATTAAGAATAGAGTAGGAACGTGAGACAGAACAGTACAGTATAGAAGTTGTGCAGCTTCAGCTGTGGTAGTACATGTGAGAGATGATAGTACTTCAGTACTAATAATAATGTAGTGTTTGGTCGTAAAGGGACTGTACATCCTGCATCTTTTGTTAATAGTTTGAGAAGTCAGTTTACTGTAGAATGGATAGAGGAAGATAAGTTAAGGAGGGCCAGTGCTTGCTTAAAATGAGAAATTTTCAACTGGGGAGGGATGCGCCTGATAATTATGAAACTTTTGAGGAATTCGTGTTAGCTTTTCTGGGTGACTGCTGGTACAAAGAGAAACAAAGTGATGTTATAGAAGCTTTTGAGAAAGTTCCATGGTACAATGGGAGAAGTAAGAAGAGTATGCGAGAAAGCTGTGAGCAGTGGATCAATAAAATGAAACATTAGGATAGTACTTGGAGTGTTAGGGGTGCTATATAGGTACTATTGGGAAGAAACCTACTACCAGAAGATGTGGATTGACAGGGCATAATAATAATAATAATAATAAAGCCTTTTTGAACAGAGTGACGGATATGGGTAGATGGCAAACAAATTGTTTATTTCCTGAAAATAAAGTCTCTGCATGGTACCAGGAGTACTGAGAGCAGACTAACAGAGCGAACCAAGTAAATTTAAGAGGTAGAGGAGAAAGAGGTCAAATGAGTTCTAGGGGTAACCTTAGAGGTCATGATAGAGGAGGAAAATTCCAGATTGGAAATGGTACCCTGCAACAGTGAGGACCCATCCTGGGGCAGGTCAACGTTCAAGCCTACCAAGTAATATGTAATACCGGTAATACTAATCATGGTAATAGGGGATGTGGAAGTCATAATTTGGTGATCGAAGAGAAAGTGCCTGAAGTTAATTGTAGAAGTGACGTGAAGTCAGTGGGTCCATGTATTGAAATGTTTCCCAAAAGTATGGTGGAGTTAAAAGAGAATGAAGAGGTGTAGGGAGGTGAGAGAGATGAAGACAAAGTGATCCAAATTTTAAGTGTTGATAGTGAGGAAGAAGACAGTGTTGAAAGTAGCTGTAATGAAGAAGAAGAAAGGACACAAAGAGATGCATTTCCATTCATGGTAGCTTGCAGGAAAATAATAAGGTAGGAGAAGTGCAGGTTACTGAAATTGTTAAAGGGGAAACTTTTATACATCCTATGACCAGTGATACAGATTTAGAAGAGAAGGTTCATGTTTTCATCAATTGTAAAAATAAGGGAATGGCAAGTGGTAAGAAGGAGAAAAGAAGTTTATGTACAATTCTAAAAGAGTCAGGAGAAGAAGTAAAGTAGGTTGTTGAAATTGGGAGCATAACAATACTGAGAGACATTTATTATATGACCAATACGAGGTTGATGATATTAAAGTTGGACAACTGTTTGGAAGAATAAGTCTATGGCAAGGAAGGAAAAGCTCTTTTGGACACTGGTTGTGGAATTAGTGCAGTTTCTGAATAATTTTATAATGGTATAATGGATGCTAATGAAGTAGCGGGTGTGCCAATATTGGGACAGAAAATAGTGGGTGCTACATATAAATTGAGTAAAGCTGTTAAGCGTCAAATTATTTTGGAGGTTGAAGTTGGGGGCATAAGTCTGGTCCACAGTTTCTTTGTGGTACCTGGTCTGAGTATGGATATTATTTTAGGGATGAATTGCTTCATGGAATGCAGAGCAGAGAGTAATTTTGGAGACAGTTTTATCAGGTTTACTAGTGAAGGTTCAGAAGCAAAAATAAGTTTCGATGGGGTGTAGTGGATAATAACAATTTAGCAGGACAACTAAAAGTAAAAGTAATGCCAATAGGAGTTGATGCTGGGGATTTAGAACTGAACCTAGACTACGGTGGCAGTGGAGATGAGGAAGAAATAATGAAAGCATTTAAGAACCAACTAGATAAAGTATATTGCTTGAATGAGCAACAGAAAGAGGAGTTGAGAGATGTCTTATGGATGAATTGAGAGATATTATCTGATAAACCAGGTAGAGTTAAGAACTTTGAGTGTAAATTAGTTGTGAAACCGCTTGAACCTTTTGCAAGCAAATAAACCTGTTTCTATACCTTTTGCCCTGAGAGAAGCAGTGTATAAAGAAATTGAGAGGACGATGGACTGAGATGTTATAGAGAGGAGAAATAGTGAATACAATGGTCCACTGATTGTTGTGGATAAAAAGGATGGTAGTGTCAGGATGGTCATAGATGTGAGGATGTTGAATATGATACTCAGTGGAGAAACTGATCGCCTAGAGAATATGAATGGGATACTGCAAAAATACTACAGGGCAAATTATATGACAGGTCTTGATTTGAAACACAGTTGCTGGCAAGTCCCACTGCCAGAAGAGTATAGGAAGTATATGGAAAGTGTTACCAGTATACTGTGGTTCCGTTTGGGTTGAATATTAGTGTGTCAGTGTTCACACAAACACTAGACCATGTCTTAGGTTCTGAGTTGAGTTCCTAATTAACGGTGTGTGTGTGGATGACCTGTTCGTAGCCACTGAATCTTGGGTAGAGCATTGCAGCCTGTTGTATTAGATTTTTCATGCTTTGAGAAAAGGGGGCTTGACCCTTAGGCTAAAAAATGTGAATTTGTGAGAAAAATAAATAAAATTCTTAGACAGGATCTTATCCACCACTGGCATTAGAGTTGACCCTGTAGTGCCTCAAGAATTTTGGGGTAAATTCTAGAAACACTCAGTGTTCCACTGTCTCGAACGCCCGATATTTTAGTTACCAGGGTGGGAGAGTGAGAACGTTTCCACCCATCCACTTGTTTCTATGAGCAGGTCAGAAGTTTGTTTTAGAAGACTGTAAGAGGGGCGAGTCCCTGACGACGACAAGTGTTTGCCGCCAGCGCCACAGAAGACGTGAGGAGAACTCAGTGAATAATTATGTCGTATGCTTCGATGTGTTAGTGTCTGTGGTGATTGTCCAAAAGACTATTGAACAAATGAATATAGATTTCTATGCACATTCATGTCTTGGACTCGGAGAAGTCAAGATGCATGTTCATATTTTCATATGGTTTTGAAACCAACTCTTTTGTCTCAATGTACTTAATTATTTCTAAAGCTCGAGATACGAGTGAGATGACGAAGATATTTATGTACCTAAGAAAAGAATTTTGTTCTGCATAGCTGTTCTAGTACATCGTTAATCAACGAGTACGTTGACACTAAAGTTCATATATGTGATCGACACATTACAGAAATAAGAAGAAATTATTTTCTGTCGTCCGGAAAACGTTAGAACGTGGCGACCTAAGTGACAGAACCCGAAGAAAACGGAGAATTAAAAACAGAAACGTAAAGACGATATTAGGCGTTGCCATAGCAACCAGGCCTAACAAGACACGAGCACCGTTTCCAGAAATCTTATTGAGCCCGATAAACAAATGGAAGAAAGTTGCGAGTGCAACACTGTAAATGACGTGGGAAAGTAACAGCGAAGAAAACTGGAGAGAAGACCTCAACTTTTCGACTAAGAAGATCGGGTGTGGACTGACGCCGACTGCACCAGCTGCTATATTCACCGGTGCTGACTCCCTGTCCGCTCGCCGACGACGACGCTGAAAGCAACGTCCGACGCCTCTGGCGCCAATGCTTTCCTCCAGCGCTGCTTACTCATCCGCTCACCAACGCAGCTGGAACTCTACACCGGGTGTGCGAAAAACAATAATTTTTTTATAAAAATTTAGGTGGCGAGTGAATAATAAACTTTTAGAGTAGTTATTGTACTTAGTGGTGAATTTTCTTTTTGATGATTACTTGGTATAAGATAAATAAAATTATGGATCAACAACAGCAACAAACTTCAGGATTAGCCAGGGCCATGACAGTGATCAGGGACACGCCAGTCTGGACTGAAGTAGCAAATTTAATCAAAGGACTAAGTCTAAAGTTAGACTCAGTAAATACTCAACTAAATGCTAGATTAGATGACCAAAAAGCTAAGTTGGATGACCAGAAGGCTGATTCAGCAACTCCAAGTGAAAACTTAGATGCTCAGAGTGAAATTTTAAATAATCAAAGTGAAACCTTGAATAGTCAAGCAGCAAATATAGTTTTATTATAGACCGAATTTGACTCTTTAAAATAAGGTAGAAAATCTGAATCTAGATATAAAGAGTGAACCCATTAGTTCTTTGAATACTATCGTAAATCACCTGTTCACTGACTTAAATCAGAGACAGAATGAAACCTTAAATATTCAAATGACAAACAGGTTTGTTGCCAGTCAAAATAGACGCTCAAAGCAAAGTATCCAGTAATCGATGGGAAGGCATAGTTACTTTCGAGACGTCATATATTATAACAATTTAAAAACTGAACTTGGTGAAAAGCCAGGATCTTGTGAAAATGTATGTAATATTAAATTTAATTCTCTAAGACAGGAAACGAATACTTTGAAAGAGAGCACAGACCAGCCTAAAGAGTTAATATCGATTATTCAATCGCAAATTCCAGGTGTTAGTATACCAGCTGTTACTACACGAGCTGTCAGTTCGCGAGTAAACAATGTAGAACAAAATTTCAAATGAAAATTAGTCTGGCGGTACCTTTTGAGCTAACTATAGATCGAGAAATTTCCGTGAGTATAATCTCCGGAAACGTTACGACTGTTGCTTTTTCCAAACCTAATGATACTAATAAGGTTATAGACGACCTGTGCGAGGACTTCAAACTTGTCCATGACGAAGTAGAAAATAGGATAACCTTACCTGCTGTTGGGTTACGTAGTAAAATGGTGATTGTTTTGTTGTGAGGAGACTTTCACACAAAATTTAATGAGAAATATAGGTCCGTGAGTAATCAAGTGAGGTAATTTTAGATTCCTGGGATCCGGGCGGAGTCACATCTGTCTGCCAGGGACCTTAACGTTCTGTGTTAACGGGTGGAGTGACGACCGTCGGATCCCTAGTTGTTTTCGGTGTTCCTTCTGTACTATAATTCCTGCACCGAATGCCCTTCAAATCTTAAACTATTCCGTAATCTATTCTTGAATTCTTATACTATCCTTTTATCCGCCTTTAAAAAGAGAGACATATAAGTTGATCAGTTTTCTCTTGCTTCTGCAACGTGGTCTTTACTTGGTTGACAAGCAGTGGCTACTGCAAGTCACTGATATCAAAGCCGTACTGCTTCTTGTAGTAATAGCAATAAGTGATCTTATCACTATTCGTGGTCTCGAATCCCAGCATCATTTTAGAGTTTGGAAGAAGTTGTCCTGAGTATTTAAGTCGCCTTCACGCTCCACTCTACTCAGCAATGGTCTCGAATCCCAGCATCAGAGTATAGTTACATCTTAATTTTGCCTAAGTTAATCTTTGAGAGTAATCAAGGAATATTAGATTAAATGGAAGTTTATATGAATCATTACATAATTGTGATAGCATGATGCATGACTCTTACCGTTTGTGAGATATAATGTAAATGGGAGGGTTTGTATCACTTTTGGAATGGGTGGGTAGTGTAAGTACAAGCATGACTAACACTAACCACACATCCCACCTTTCAGACAACCCTGGCAGGCAAGTGTAACTGATTCTTCACCATTTGCCGTTCCTTAGTTGTTGCTAAGATTTTCTTCGTAGGCTTCAAAGGTAAAGGTGAGACTCTTGGTTATGTAGGAGACATTTAACATCATACCTCCTCTGGCTTCTCACTCAAGTACTGGCGAAGTAGGGATCCTGGGGAAGGGGGGTGGAAAGGGTTTCCCCGTCCTTGGCGCTATCTTCTTTCACTTCTTCGATCTTAGAAACCGTTTCTACTATTTCCTTTCTTACTTCTCATCTGAGTACCAGTCTATCTTTCCCTCTTTCCATATGCATATACTTCCATCACTGAAGTGCTCCTTATTTTCCGTGGTTTCCAATAACCTTCAGCTTATTTCATATAAGTAGACCGAACAATCAGGATACACGAACACACATCTACATACACACAAAAATACACTTAAACACAAACAAGAGAATTACGAATTAGAAACCTGGAGTGATGTCAGAACCGCCAAGGGATTTGGGGAACAAAGATATATATGTACATCTGAGTCGATGCAAATATTACATCGTTGATATGTGACGTTTCTGCATCATTACTTTTTGTTGCTCTCAAAAATATATTTACATGTGCCGTGCTAGACCTTTGAGAAAAGGCATAGTGTCTACTGGGAGTTAGTAAATACAGGTAGACATAGCATTTACTATGTGTGGGCATGATATCTATTTATATGGTAAAAGCGAGGGTATTAGATGAAGTATTAGAGGGTGGAATTGAAGTGTAAAGTAGATTTGTAATTTTACCAGAGAATATTTAAGAATAGTATTCATAAATATGTATGCTAGGACAATCAACCAGGAGGCCTACTCAAGAAGGATATGGAGGGCTCACTCGACATTTAGTGGATGAGAAAAAGGGTGGACAGGCAGACCTATGAAAGGCTGACCTATACTGCGCAGCCAGGGGCACCAAGAAGGGGACTGACTTGTACCATAGGAGGATAGGAGTAAGAAAGGGGCATACCTTACAAAACAGAAGGAGAAAGAGTACTCCTAGGATCAACCCATGTAAGATATAGGTACTGTTCCTAAAAGGAAAAAGTGCAGTATCGTGACAGAAGTCACACATTTAAAGGAATGAGTCTGGTAATTTTGAATTCTATGCAGCATTAGCATTTTCACGTTTTAGATTTACAAGTGTCAGGAGAAGGGAACACTTTTTTTCTACCCAGAGTTCCTCTAGATTACAATAAGTAAAGAATAAGCACATACTTAGGAAAAGCAGTATGGGAAGTAAGAACAAAGAAGTAGAATATTCCTGAGTTAAGTACTCCTGTAATTTACGATTCGAAGAGGAACAGAGAACAAAAGTTTGGTACTCACTAATTTTTGGAGAGTGAAAAGAGCTAACTCCAACATAGATTGAAAGGTTCAAGTTTTATAATTGTGGTAAAATGTGCACGATTATCAGTACACAGAGATGTACTGTTAAAAGATAAAAAATTGTCTTGTGGGATATTATTGCACATAATGAATATGTATAAAATGTCGCGTGTTCGAGCCAAGGGGAGGGATATTTAGTGCCTCAAGAATTCTAGAAACACTCGGCCTTCCACCATCTCGAACATCCGATATTTTAGGTACAAGGGCAGGAGAGTGAGAACGTTTTTACCGATCCACCTGGTCTAGGTGCAGATCGGAAGTTTGTTATTAGATGACTGCAAGAGGGACGAGTCACTGACGATGACAAGTGTTTGCTCCCAGTGCCACAAGACGTGTCGTATTCTTTGATGTGTTAGTGTCTGTGGTGATTGACAAAAAGACTATTGAACAAATGAATGTAGATTGCTATGCACATTCATGAATTGGACTCGATTGAGACTAGAGACTTTTGAATTATTTCATGTCTTGGATATGAACGAAACAAGACACATGTATGCTATTTTAATATGTGTAAATGAGTCTAACATGTAAGGAATAAGTTAGCTTGCAGAAATTATTATCTGTGAAAGTTGAAAATAAAAAGTGATTGAACTGAAAAGTATTATACGAGTACCAAAATTATATCAAGGATAGAGAAGTATATTAATAAATTCCGTTAACCACCTATAGTCTTTGGAGAAAAAGCTTGTGGGAGATAGCTGTAGCTAATTACCCAGAGAAGAGGATCGGCTACACACAACATGCAAGTTAACTGAATTGAGAGACATGTGTGCCTGGCAACCCAATACCACACTCTCTTGTCGTCCAAAAACGTTAGAACCCTGAAAAGAGAAAAGCAATTAAGGAATGTCCATCCCTGAAGAATAGGAGACAATTTAAGGCTTTTCTGGTTTTTTGTTACTTTTACAGAAATTTTGTACCTGAACAAGTGTTCAAATGCCCAAGTTTGAAAAGGCTTTTCAGTTCTAAGGTAGCTTTTGCTTGGACAGATCAGTGTCAGGAAACTTATAACCATCTAAAGGAGTTCTTGAAAGAGGACAACATTTTATATTATGCTGTTCTTAGTCGACCTTTTTGTCTAAGGATTGACTCTATTGGAAATGGTATTGGAGTAGATTTGTTTCAAACTTTTGGGGATGAGGAGAAGGAAGATCATAGGACAATTGTCTTTGCAAGGAGATCGTTAAATAGTTACAAGAGAAATTACAATGTGACAGAACATGAAGCTTTGGTGATAATTTGGAGATTCAGAAATTTCGGAGATTACCTGTGGGGAAATGAAATTATCATTTACACTCCAGAACGAGATTTTCACTCTGTAGCGGAGTGTACGCTGATATGAAATTTCCTAGCAGATTAAAACTGTGTGACAGACCGAGACTTGAACTCTGAACCTTTCTGGGAACATCCCCCTGGCTGTGGCTAAGCAATGTCTTCGCAATATCCTTTCTTTCAAGAGTGCTAGTTCTGAAAGGTTCGCAGAAGAGCTTCTGTGAAGTTTGGAAGGTAGGAGACAAGGTACTGGCAGAATTGAAGCTGTGAAGACGGGTCATGACTCGTGCTTAGGTAGCTCAGTTGGTAGACCACTCGCCTGCGAAAGGCAAAGGTCCCGAGTTCGAGTCTCCGTCTGGCACACAGTTTTAATCTGCCAGGAAGTTTCATATTATTTACACTGATCACCAAGCCGTTATGCTTTCCAGTAAATGTAGACTAATGCATTCATAATTGATGGACAGTGTTTATGCAACAATTTGAATTTGAAATCAAATATGGCAAGACTACACAGAACATAGTAGCAGATGCATTATCCAGGCTACCAGTGGGAGAGAATGGTGAGGCAGGACAATATGTAGATGGCTCTTGTGAAAAACTATTTTATATAAAATGAAATTTGTAAATACATGAGAGGGTATCAGAATCATGATGAGATATGGAAGATGATTAAAAGGAACTTGGATAAGCAAAATGGCAACAATAAACTGTTAAAATAATACAAGATTCATGTTATAGCTTTGTGTAGGCGATATAATGAAAATTCGGAAGACTGGAAGGTGGGTTGGCCCATTGAGTAAACAGGCAGTATAACTGATAAGATCCACTTGAGTTTTGGACATGTAGATGTTAAGAAATATACGCAGAAACTAAGAGAGGTGTCGTTTTTGATAACGTGTAATGAAAGTAAATAACTTCATTAAAATGTGTGACAAGTGTCAGAAAGCCAAGGTTAATAATTAAATTTGTCGGCTTCTCATGCCAAATGTTAAACTGAATGATTTGATGGAACTGTTTGCCATGGACTTTTTATGACCCTTTGCCAAAGACAAAAGTAGTGTTTGCCTATACCATTGCAGTGTTGGAAGTATTCTCTAAATTTGTAAAACTCTATCCTTCTTGTAAGGCAACTGATGCAATTTATGACTAAGTTACAAATGGACTACTTTGTGAGATCTGATGTACCAGAAGCCATACTTTCTCATAATATATCACAGTTTACATGTAAAATCTAGAAGGAAGGTCTTACCAGCTATGGAATAGCAGTAATAAATATATCAACGTGTCATCCAGGAAATCCTGCAGGGCATTATATGAGGGGAAACTGGATGGTTGTAGTATCTGTACTGTAGCAACACTTGTAACTCACAGGGAGATATGTAGAGAACACTGAAGATGTCATGAACAATGTAATTCATGATGTAACAGGATTTACTCCTTATAAGATTATGAAGAGATAGAGAGGTCTTTCAATTTTGTACAGGAGAAACTGGCTTTTTACCTTAGAGATGAATTAAGTCTGGATGAGGAGAACAAAAGAGGGAGGGAGTTGGTGGAAAGGAAAGTGGAGGAGAAAAAGAGAAGACCTGATGAGAACATAAAGAAAGTTGACATAAAATTGGGAAATTTAGTGTTAGTTAAGCCGAATGAAAAATCCAGAGCGATAAAATGTAATGAGATACCAAAATTTTTTGATGTATGGAAAGATACATTTGAAGTAATGAGTATCCCACACCTGGATGCATTCTATTTGGTGTACCCAGAGTCAAAGAAGAAATTCGGTCTTAAGAACATAGTGGATTTGAAACCATTAAGGTTAGAGTAATACATACAATGAACATGATTGCAATGAGTGCAATAAATTTTCAATATGATGCTTGGGATCAAGGATGAGAAATGGATGGAAGCAAAGGGAGTATATAATTTTGTTTCTTGAAGTATAAAAATAACATTTTAATTGTTTTTTAAGTTTGCAAGGCCATTTAAGGCAGAGGATATTTCTTAGTGTGATGAGTGTTAATATAATAGTAGTTCAGTGTTTTTAAATTTGTTTACAATATGCAGATGCAGAAATAAACTAGGAAAGATAGCAATAGACAAGAGTTATGCCAAGTAGTAAATAGAATTGTAATTTGTAAGATTATGCAATTTTTGGTAGACTGCACAGGTTAGTAGTAAGAAACAGAGTGAAAGACTACTTGTCTCATGAAACATAGTAACAACAATGATTTCCATAACATTTTTAGCTAGAGGAATAAGTGTATAGAAATAGGGAATTCCTATGTGAAGAGTTAAGAAAAGAAAATTTACATAAAAGTGCTAAAAACAATAAAAGCTTAAAAGATTATTATTTTGAGTTCTATGTAAGTTATCGGTCGTAATATGTTTTGTTGTATGTCAATAAGGATGGATTAAACATGTTCCTTGCAGAGTGTGTCATGTTATATCTAATATCGGTAGAATAATTTAGGTCCAATGAAAAAGTTATTCTTATGTGTACCTCTCATAATGAGAATTTGTATGTGAAGAGAGAGGTCTCATGTGATTTTGGTCTAAGCTCAATAGAAGACAGTAGTATTTTAAGTTATGTTGGCATACGTGAATAGAAACAAAACACAAACATCATCATTCTTCATCTGTGTTTGTGATATTTTACCATGAGAACTTCACTTGATAAAATACGTGAGGGGGGGGGGGGGTGGAAATGTACAGATAACACTACAGACTGACACATTTTTTTTCCTCTTTACTATATTGACTTCTTCCCTGCTTTACTTTCCTCATACATTGAAAATGTTATTTCAGACTGGGTTTTGTAAATTTAATTCTTGGTGTAACTATGTTTCTGTTTACATAATGTAGTTGTTATGAATATGATTGCTATTTTCAGTTATTCTGTTGTTATGTACTTTCATATTTGTTAACATGTTATTTAATTCGTTTTCGAAGGACATAGTAACATGAAACTGCGATCCTGGATAAAACTGTAAATCGATGGAATCAGAATTTTCGAATGTGTTCTGTGAAGCAAGGTATTCAAGCGATGTAGTATCATATTGAGTGGTCAGTAGAGAAGGCGTCAAGAGTTGGGAGTGAGAAGAAGAGAGTGAGGTGATTGCCGTGCCACGTATGTACTGCTACACATTGTGTTCATAGCCAATGAAAAATATCAGTGTTTGGACAGTGCTACACTTATGATCTCTCTGTGTACCACAATTAAATAGCTAGTGACTTTATGAGTTGTATTACTCATTTGCTGGAACCACATTTTGACTCACTGAACATAAAACTTTGATATGCAGACTGGTAAGCTATATGCACACCGTACTGTTTTTGGTTGTAGACGGCACAAACTGTTTAGTAAAGTCCGCATCATGTTGGAAGACAGCCCAATTTTCAGCCATTCTGCACATCCCCCTCCACTAGCCACTGGCAGCAAATAATATTCATTCTCTTTTCGAGCGGCTAGCAGCGGGTTACAGCTACACAGCGAGAAGCTCTTACGTGCTGCACTGTTGCTGTACTTTGCGACAACCGAATTAATGATTAAAATGTCAGTTTTATTTTGCTTTGTTTATTTTTTCTTGTAGCTGTATTGGTGTGAACGTATATCTGTAAATGTTTAAGTTTGATTAAAAGAAAAAAAAGCCAGGGACAGCAAAAATGTTAAGTCCTTCACAGGCAGGCGAGGGGGATTATATACCGCATTTATAACTTTTTCAACCATGGATTTGAGGGCAGGTCTCCTTCTGTTGACAGTTGAAGACACAAGGATGGACTCCAAAAGTATGTGGTTTCAGCAAGATAACTGTAAAGAGAATTGTAAACGAAAGGGTCAGAGCTGTAGGAACCGACGAAAAAGTTGGTTTCGTGTCGCCTGGAAAGCATTGAAATCCCAAGGAACCTGTAACACAAATGGATGGTTTTAACAACGATATTTTAAGGTGCTCCATGAATGCCTGACATCAAGAAAACATGTTACAGCTATGCAGGAAAAAAATAGCTTCAATGGTAAGCGCTTTGTCAATGTAAAGGATTTTAAAAGACGCTGGTTCCTGACAAGTTAAGAAAAGAGTCTTTAGTTCAAGGAAGTGACATAGGTGCAGCACAAACTACATCCCATACAAAGATTCACGATATGATTTTACTGAATTGCTTTTGCATGAGGCAATAGACAACATCCCAACCGTAGCATGGGCACAGTCTGGGCGGCACGCTTCAAAGCTTTAGAAAGTATAATTTGACAGGGAAGTGATGAAGGAATATAAACCTTGAACCTACCATCGTAAATTTACAATCAGGTTGTTCGGAAACAGACTCAAATAGAAGCGATGGTGGTATTACAATGTGGACTTTGGCACAAAATAATAAGATTTCTTAGTTTCAAAGACTCTTAGTTTAGAAAAGGTGTTTGTCAACATATCAGTTGCATACATAATAATGAGAACTTTCTAGCTTTTTGATTAGGACTTTGTATCCTTCGAATTTTGCAGACTATAATGTTCAACATACTGCCCAAGGGTAAGGTAAGCTTTACCCACCATGTTGTATGCTCTAATAACATATGAGAATGCAGCTTGATAAATTCGTCAAAAGTCCGATATTTTTACAGGTAAACCCCTGTCATTTTCAAGGCACAAACTGGATAAGGACCTAAAATGACAATAACTGTTACTGGACGATATATCGGGGGTTTTCGATGTTGTCGGCCATCATTGCCTGGGGTTGTTCACAGATGATGGTACTGTTTGCTTGCTCAATGGATTATAAATGCGGTCTCTCACTGCAATATCGAATGAGTTAATTTACACTCATTATGCCCATTAACAGCGAAAAATATGACAACTTACTTACCATTTTTACGATAGTCTTTTCATTAGTCTTTCCTACCACTAATTCTTTTCTACACACAGTGATTACACGTAACTACAGTGAAACATATCAACACACACACCTTTAAATGGTTCAAATGGCTCTGAGCACTATGGGACTTAACGTCTGAGGTCATCAGTCCCCTAGAACTTAGAACTACTTATACCTAATTAACCTGACGACATCACACACACTCATGCCCAAGGCAGGATTCGAACCTGTGACTGTAACGGTCACGCAGTGCCAGACTGTAAAGCCTAGAACCGCTAGGCCACACCGGCCGGCACACGCACCTTATAAACAGTTTTAAATATTGTATTGAGTAGAAGCAGTTATTAAGCAAATATAATGATTTCGTTTGTGCTTGAAGTTAATTTTGTTGTGTATTAATTTTTTACTTATAATACAGTTCAAATCGCAATAAATGATAATTATCACAAGCAGTTTCAATGATCTTGTCGTTAGAGAACTGTTCTTTTGAGAAAAATTGCACTTCACGTCTTCACAAAGCTGTGTCAGCTGTTCTCGCTTCCCGACGTCACGCAGAGTAAATCTGTAGAGCAGTGGACGCAACGTCGTCAAGGATTAATATTTCTCTCATGATGACTGATCGACTTTGGTCTTAATATTTACTATTCCCCTCATAGATTTTGACGTATAATACGATGTACTGTAGACTAATGAGTTGACTGTTATCCACAGCAACGCAGTTCGGCAACGTGGATTTGGTTTGCCCACTCTCTGCTGCCACGCATGCGCAGTTCTCAGCCCTCCACTGCTCCGCCTCTATGCGCGGAAGCGCCGTCTTACGTGACCTGGGCTATACATAGCACGAATTGTGGAATGAGAACAGAAAATACGGTAACACATTAGTGTGTCACATAGTGATATGAAGGACTTTAACTGTGAATGTATGGGCTGCTGATCGCCACGTGAGTGAAGAAATCGCTTAGACAACAATGCATGGCACTCATAGTTCAGTTTAAACTGCAAACTAATAATATACACTACAACTGACTTAATTTACTTCCGTACTGTGGATGAGTGTACAGCAAAGCACTGCACCGCGATTGTTAAGCATAAATCTGAGAACTGGGGTTAGGCTGTGTAAAAAACTTTGTAGCATTGGGTTATGTCATATGTATGTCTATGCATGCAGATTGGAATTAATTCTACAAACATCCAGCATTCCTGTTAAGACCCCTGTAAGGGATCAAAAATCTTTTCAAACGTAAGTATGCTTGTCAAATATTTGACAACGTACGGTGCTGTTTGACATGTTTGTCAAGCATAGACATGTTTGCGAGAAATTTTGATTCACAGAAAGATTGGCAAATGGCGGACGTTGTTTGTGTCGATGTATCGCCAAATACGTTTAGTGAATTTTATTGCAATTTCTCTCGCTGTATCGTGAGTTTCACTATTACGAAAAATAATATCATGTATAAAAATAAAATAGCTTTGACAATTACCAAAATGGTAGACATATCATATGTTTCCCAGCCATATGTTATGCATAAAGAGGTTATGAACAAAATCAGTATTTTATGTATACAGTACCTTATAAGCAGGGTGAAATGAAATAAAAGAACTGGAAGGAACCGGTTCTTCCACAGATAATGTGAGCTATTTGTTCCCATTCTGTGGTATTTTACTCAACTGTCAGTAGAGGATCAAGCAGATGAGAGTACATTTTCGAGTACTTGTGTCTTCTTTCTCAAGGTAAGGCCAAGTAACATTGAATAAGTTCTTAAACGTTTCACTCTCCATCCACAGAAATGTAAATAAAAAATTAGGTTTTAAGTGCAATATTTCCATTGATGGGTTTTCGTTTGTATATTGCTCATTGTAATCCATTCGCTGGTCCACCATCCTATTTTCCTTTTCCTTAAACACAGTGCCAGAGACGAAGTTAGAAATGCTTTGTCTGCGTTTGTAGCCATTCCCATTAGTGCAAAAATACGGCATACTCCAAAAGCGTCTGCTTCAAAGGTAAGAGTAAACTGGCAAGGCAAGTTTGCTCCCTTAGGAGAGCCTTAAAAAAGTTCGTTGTCCATTCGCAGAAAGTTGTTGTAATCATCAGGTTCTGAGAGTAATATCTCTTTTAGCAGATTTTTATGGGTAAATCTCTTATTTTAAGTCAGTCCCTGGATTAGAGTTGTGTCTTTTTCTTCTTCTTTAAAAACAGGTCCAAAGTCACTTCCAGGACTGCTTTCTCTGCGTCTGTGGCCATTCTCACTACTGTCAAAAGCGTGCATTGCAAATCTATGGCTAGAAAAGAGTGGTTTTTTTTAAATACATTTGATCCTTTACAGGGAAGGAATTAGCGACGTTGAGTGGCAGGAGGAACAAGACTTCTGGTCAAGTGAATACAGGGCTATAAATACAAAATCAAATAGAGGTAATGCACGAGTAGGTTTAATAATGAATAAAAAAAATAGGAGCGCGGGTAAGCTACTACAAACAGCATAGTGAATGCATTATTGTGGCCAAGACAGACACTTAGCCCACGCCTAGTACAGTAATACAAGTTTATATGCCAACTAGCTTTGCAGATGACGAAGACATTGAAGAAATGTATGATGAGATAAAAGAAATTATTCAGATAGTGAAGGGAGACGAAAATTTAATAGTCATGGATGATTGGAATTCGATAGTAGGAAAAGGAAGAGAAGGAAACATATTTGGTGAATATGGACTGGGTGTAAGAAATGAAAGAGAAAGCCGCCTGGTAGAAGTTTGCACAGAGCATAACTTAATCATTACTAACACTTGGTTCAAGAATCAGAAAAGAAGGTTGTATACATGGAAGAAACCTGGAGATACTGACAGGTTTAAGATAGATTATATAATGGTAAGACAGAGATTTAGGAACCAGGTTTTAAATTATAAGATATTTCCAGGGGCAGATGTGGACTCTGAGCAAAACTGTGGGAATTTAAGGAGATGGGTCTTTTATAAACTGACAGAACCAGAAGTGGTAGAGAGTTTCAGGGAGAGCATAAGGGAACAATTGACAAGAATGGGGGAAAGAAATACAGTAGAAGAAGAATGGGTAGCTTTGAGGGATGAAGTAGTGAAGGCAGCAGAGGATCAATTAGGTAAAAAGACGAGGGCTAGTAGAAATCCTTGGGTAACAGAAGAAATTGAATTTAATTGATGAAAGGAGAAAATATAAAAATGCAGTAAATGAAGCAGGCAAAAAGGAATACAAATGTGTCAAAAATGAGATCGACAGGAAGTGCAAAATGGCTAAGCAGGGATGGCTAGAGAACAAATGTAAGGATGTAGAGGCTTATCTCACTTGGGGCAAGATAGATACTGTCTACAGGAAAATTAAAGAGGCCTTTGGAGAAAAGAGAACCACTTGTATGAATATCAAGAGCTCATATGGAAACCCAGTTCTAAGCAAAGGGGGGAAAGTGGAAAGGTGGAAGGAGTATATAGAGGGTCTATACAAGGGCGATGTACTTAAGGACAATATTATGGAAATGGAAGAGGATGTAGATGAAGATGAATTGGGAGATATGATACCGCGTGAAGAGTTTGACAGAGCACTGAAAGACCTAAGTCGAAACAAGGCCTTGGGATAGACAACATTCCATTAGAACTACTGACAGCCTTTGGAGAGCCAGTTCTGACAAATCTCTACCATCTGGTGAGCAAGATGTATGAGACAGGCGAATTACCCTCAGACTTCAAGAAGAATATAATAATTCCAATCCCAAAGAAATCAGGTGTTGACAGATGTGAAAATTACTGAACTATCAGTTTAACAAGCCACAGGTGTAAAATACTGACACGAATTCTTTACAGACGAATGGAGAAACTGGTAGAAGCCAACCTCGGGGAAGATCAGTTGGGATTCCGTAGAAATGTTGGAACACGTGAGGCAATACCGACCCTGTGGCTTTTCTTAGAAGCTAGATTAAGGAAAGGCAAACCTACGTTTCTAGTATTTGTAGACTTAGAGAAGCTTTTGACAATGTTGACTGGAATACTCTCTGTCAAATTCTGAAGGTGGCAGGGGTAAAATACAGGGAGCAAAAGGCTATTTACAATTTGTACAGAAACCAGATGGCAGTTATAAGAGTCGAGGGGCATGAAAGGGAAGCAGTGGTTGGGGAGGGAGTGAGACAGGGTTGTAGCCTCTCCCCGAAGTTATTCAATCTGTATATTGAGCAAGCAGTCAAGGAAACAAAAGAAAAATTCAGAGTAGCTATTAAAATCCATGGAGAAGAAATAAAAACTTTGTGGTTCGCCGATGACATTTTAATTCTGTCAGAGACAGCAAAGGACTTGGAAGAGCAGTTGAACGGAATGGACAGTGTCTTGAAAGGAGGATATAAGATGAACATCAACAAAAGCAAAACAAGGATAATGGAATGTAGTCGAATTAAGTCGGGTGATGCTGAGGGAATTAGATTAGGAAATGAGACACTTAAAGTAGTAAAGGAGTTTTGATATTTGAGGAGCAAAATAACTGATGATGGTCGAAGTAGAGAGGATATAAAATGTAGACTGGCAATGGCAAGGAAAACGTTTCTGAAGAAGAGGAATTTGTTAACATCGAGTATAAATTTAAGTGTCAGGAAGTCGTTTCTGAAAGTATTTGTATGGAGTGTAGCCATGTACGGAAGTGAAACATGGGCAATAAATAGTTTGGACAAGGAGAGAATAGAAGCTTTTGATATGTGGTGCTACAGAATAATGCTGAAGATTAGATGGGTGGATCACATAACTAATGAGGAGGTACTGAATAGAATTGGGGAGAAGAGGAGTTTGTGGCACAACTTGACTAGAAGAAGGGATTGGACATGTCCTGAGACATCAAGGGCTCACCAATTTGGTATTAGAGGGCAGTGTGGAGTGTAAAAATCGTAGAGGGACACCAAGAGATGAATATACTAAGCAGGTTCAGAAGTATGTAGGCTGCAGTACATACTGGGAGATGAAGCAGCTTGCACAGGATAGAGTAGCATGGAGAGCTGCATCAAACCAGTCTCAGGACTGAAGACCACAACAGCAACAACAGGAGCCTTTATAATCGCAACAGTCGCCCATGATCAAGGACCTCCGCAAGACGACAGCAATTACTGGATTACATTCTCAAGGATTGTGGACTAACGATGCGGATTTCGATGACCTGGTGGTAGTATCAGTTAAGGGGAGACCCGGGGCAAAAAATGGAAAAAAAAATTATTTTTTTGTTTCATTAAAATCTACGGAATCTTCTGAACATTCTGAGATATTATTTATTTGGTGGTAATATTATCTTGTTGGTATTATCGTCCTTTACTGTGCATCTGCATTGTCAGTTTTCCTCCTCGCGACTTACATTCAACTAATTTGAATTGTCATGTTTCCGAAACTATTTACTATAGAAGGCTGTGGTTTTGTTGTTTTGTAGTTGACAGTTTGCTCTACAAAGTGTATTGTTTCCGTAGCTCTTTGTTTGAATGGCGCGTAGTGTTTCGTGAATAACTTTCTGTTTAGTGGGTTTTAGTTCGCGCAGCTGCAGACACTGACAGCATTTTGCAGATGAAAAATGACAAAACCACGTGGAATATTCAAGAAGCGAAGAAACAAAGGTAACAAGTTTTCAAGTTTTACCGAAAATGTGTAGCTGATGAAGCTTGTTTCAGTATATCACAAGGAACCACAAGCGGCAGCAGTGACAAGAAAAGTGCAGTGCCTACACCCTCCCCCCCCCCCCCCCCGCAGTGCTTCAAAAAGGAAAGTTGACTTTAGAATTTATGAAAAGCTCAGTTTAGAAAAAAGACATGGATACGAATATAATTGTGGAGTTCGTTATTTTGGCTCGTGTTCTAAGTGAAGCAGTGAGTTGTTCTCTTTGTGGTGGTGCAGTAACACTGCCTGAAGATGAATCAGACAGGAAAGGAATTCCAGAATGAGATTTTCACTCTGCAGCGGAGTGTGCGCTGATATGAAACTTCCTGGCAGATTAAAACTGTGTGCCCGACCGAGACTCTAACTCGGGACCCTTGCCTTTCGTGGGCAAGTGCTCTACCATCTGAGCTACCATAGCACAACTCACGCCCGGTACTCACAGCTTTACTTCTGCCAGTACCTCGTCTCCCATCTTCCAAACTTTACAGAAGCTCTCCTGCGAACCTTGCAGAACTAGCAATCCTTTCTTTCAGGAGTTGGGGAAATTGTAGGCGCCAGTTTCACCAGCAGGCACAGAATTGTAGACACTAGTCGTATTTGCAACATTGTTTGAAAGAATTATTGTGTTACTTTGGGGGAGTAAAGTTTACCCGCTTCAACAAAAAAGCAATGAAATATATCTTTCTGCGATGTGCTCGATGGGACATACACTCACCTAGGTATCCCACGAAATGTTTGGCCTTTCTGCCATATCATGGGATGATGACACCTTTGACATCCCACCATATTTTGTCCACATTCTGTGTGTGAATTGAACACTCTTCGAAATGGTTCAAATGGCTCTGAGCACTATGGGACTTAACTGCTGAGGTCATCAGTCCCCTAGAACTTAGAACTACTTAAACCAAACTAACCTAAGTACACCACACACATCCATGCCCAAGGCAGGATTCGAACCTGCGACCGTAGCGGCCGCGCGGTTCCAGACTGTACCGCCTAGAACCGCTTGGCCACACCGGCCAGCAACACTCTTTCATATCTACGAAGTTGAGACTATGGTTCACTTCAAGGTATCGAAACCCTTCAGTACCTTGACTGTTGTACTAACTGAAGCAGTCACTAACGATCGTCGTCCGAGGGAGAATCTTTCATTTTATCGTTCTGAACAACACATTTTTTGTCCGAAAGTCAAAGGTCACAAGGAAGAATTTTTTCGGTTCTCACTTAATTCCATCGAACACCCAATTTCCCACGATCTCACCGCCTTCATTGTGATTTCTTTTTCCAAATTTCGCTTCACCAATCTAGACCTCTGCCTATGCTACAGATCAGTCTGTCACTACAATAAGGTTTTTCGCTTTCACATTCGTTTGGCTACACCATCTTACAACCCAACTGTTGCGTTCTAACCTAACCTACATCTCTGGCTACGCTACAGATTAGTCTGTCAACAGACTTTTTCCGCCAATGCAAGCTGTGATCTTATGTCCCAGCAAAGAATACTATAGGAAATCACGAAATATTCGGAAACAGAGCCGAAGACAGTTAAACACACGCCTGGATATCGGCGACATATTCATAGAAAAATAGCCAAGTGTTTTAACAAGAAAGAATATAAAAGTCAGTGCTACACTCTGAGGAGTTTACCATAAAACAGTATACACGACTAGAATTTATGATTTCAGTTGGTACCAACTGGTGGTTCCCGCCAACATTTTGAGCAGTAGAGCTGTCAGTATGGGGTATAAAACAGGGCTTTTTGCAGCTATTTTGCATGTGACATACAACTAGAGACATTATAATTGTAATTAATTAGTGCTTAAGCTATAAATTACGACTTCTTATTAATAAAATATGAACTAGTAAAATTTACAATGGTTTAGTAAAAAATGTCACAGTATCGTCGTCCCCTGCCCCCTTCAATGTTCAAGGTTTATCTTCACATGCTACATTCAACCTATACCATACCCTCGATTAATCGCGATATGGAAATAACGACATATTTGGAATGGAAAAGCTATATATTTCTCTCAAGCAATGTCATTGCTTCATTCGCATCAATTCAAGATGTCGTCGTATATCCCAGTCTAACTACATCTCTAACGAAAAAAAAGGGTAACCAAAATCATATACAAAACCACAGCTCCACTTATTTCTATACTGTATGTGTTTTAATTACTGTATGTGCTCGACGAAATAGTCACGTTATCGTTGGCTGAATAGATCACAGCTACTATGCGCGTTGTAATTCGCTAACTAGATCACGAATCCTGTGCTCAGACTGTGCAACAAAAGCACGTCGCACAACGCAGCCTCAATTTCACAGTTTCCGAAGCTATCGTGTCATAATTGATGGATTTCGTATTCATACTTGCTTATTCCACAATTATGCAGTTTCAGTACTACAGTTCATTAAAGATCTATCACAAAGACGTCGTTTTCTTCTCGGTTTGTTGTGCTACAGTGTCTGAACGTGCGACGACCTACATATAAATGTTCAAGCGTCATTTTTGTAAACAATAGATAAGAGTTATACAGCTTTAGTTTATTTTCATATGTTTTTAATTGCCAGTGTTTCTTTATGGTAATTTCCAAGAATGTTTGCCTGTCAAAGCCACAGGGTGCAGTCAATAGACATCAAACATGCGATTCTAAATTATTCATGCAAGTGTGGTGGCAGGCGTTACGAACATGTTTATAATGGTCACTACAGCACACTCATTTTAGTTCCTCATTGCTAAGCCAGTGTTCATTTATTGAAATCACAGTGTAGTTTTAAGTTTTCCAGCCAATACGGAATTTCATTAAGTTTGTTCTTAAGAGACTGCACATTAATACGCAAGAACATTAAACTTGTACTTATCTTAATGTGATTTTCCTGTAGCCCTTCAGCAAAAATCATTGAAATGAGATACAACAGCTGCTTTCCTCTTCCTCGGTATATGACCATTTCATGAGATTTCCAATGTTGACTACTCATGCAGATTGTATGGTGGTGAAATTCTTGTCTTGTTAAGGAGATGAGTGGCTCCTACTATTTCTGCGAGTGTTTATGTTGCATTTTCCGTTAGTGGTGTTGATTCTTCTCTTGTTGCCTGTGTTTCTGATGATAATGATTCTGGGGATGCTGCTGCCACTGGTGACTGTGATTAGATTAGATTAGATTTACTTTCATTCCAATTGATCTGTAGTGAGGAGTTCCTCCAGAATGTAGAACGTGTCAGAAAAAACAATAATACATGACAAATATTTACAACTGAAACAAATAAGCTAATGTACCTTTCACAGGTCCCAAGTGGAATGATCGTCATTTTCTTTAATAAACACTATATGAAAGAATCATTTTACAAACACTCATTTACTAAGATCGCATTAATGCACTAAATTTAAAATTAAAAAAAATGTTTTTTTTAATTTGTAAGATAACAAACATATAATAGAACTACTACAATACCTATTTACAATGAACACATTACTGCACTGAAATGGTGTAGAAGCTAGATTGTTCTTATACATACACTCCTGGAAATGGAAAAAAGAACACATTGACACCGGTGTGTCAGACCCACCATACTTGCTCCGGACACTGCGAGAGGGCTGTACAAGCAATGATCACACGCACGGCACAGCGGACACACCAGGAACCGCAGTGTTGCCCGTCGAATGGCGCTAGCTGCGCAGCATTTGTGCACCGCCGCCGTCAGTGTCAGCCAGTTTGCCGTGGCATACGGAGCTCCATTGCAGTCTTTAACACTGGTAGCATGCCGCGACAGCGTGGACGTGAACCGTATGTGCAGTTGACGGACTTTGAGCGAGGGCGTATAGTGGGCATGCGGGAGGCCGGGTGGACGTACCGCCGAATTGCTCAACACGTGGGGCGTGAGGTCTCCACAGTACATCGATGTTGTCGCCAGTGGTCGGTGGAAGGTGCACGTGCCCGTCGACCTGGGACCGGACCGCAGCGATGCACGGATGCACGCCAAGACCGTAGGATCCTACGCAGTGCCGTAGGGGACCGCACCGCCACTTCCCAGCAAATTAGGGACACTGTTGCTCCTGGGGTATCGGCGAGGACCATTCGCAACCGCCTCCATGAAGCTGGGCTACGGTCCCGCACACCGTTAGGCCGTCTTCCGCTCACGCCCCAACATCGTGCAGCCCGCCTCCAATGGTGTTGCGACAGGTGTGAATGGAGGGACGAATGAAGACGTGTCGTCTTCAGCGATGAGAGTCGCTTCTGCCTTGGTGCCAATGACGGTCGTATGCGTGTTTGGCGCCGTGCAGGTGAGCGCCACAATCAGGACTGCATACGACCGAGGCACACAGGGCCAACACCCGGCATCATGGTGTGGGGAGCGATCTCCTACACTGGCCGTACACCACTGGTGATCGTCGAGGGGACACTGAATAGTGCACGGTACATCCGAACCGTCATCGAACCCATCGTTCTACCATTCCTAGACCGGGAAGGGAACTTGCTGTTCCAACAGGACAATGCACGTCCGCATGTATCCCGTGCCACCCAACGTGCTCTAGAAGGTGTAAGTCAACTACCCTGGCCAGCAAGATCTCCGGATCTGTCCCCCATTGAGCATGTTTGGGACTGGATGAAGAGGCGTCTCACGCGGTCTGCACGTCCAGCACGAACGCTGGTCCAACTGAGGCGCCAGGTGGAAATGGCATGGCAAGCCGTTCCACAGGACTACATCCAGCATCTCTACGATCGTCTCCATGGAAGAATAGCAGCCTGCATTGCTGCGAAAGGTGGATATACACTGTACTAGTGCCAACACTGTGCATGCTCTGTTGCCTGTGTCTATGTGCCTGTGGTTCTGTCAGTGTGATCATGTGATGTATCTGACCCAAGGAATGTGTCAATAAAGTTTACCCTTCCTGGGACAATGAATTCACGGTGTTCTTATTTCAATTTCCAGGAGTGTATTTATACACACACAAATCTTTTGGTTCCACTGAGAAATTCATCAATGAAATAGAAGGAGTTGGCCACCAATAAATTCTTTAGTCATCTCTTAAACTGAACTTCATTGGTTGTTAAGCTTTTTACGGCTGCTGGAAAGTTATTGAAAATGTATGTTCCTGAATAATGCACACCTTTTTGTGCAAGAGTAAGTAACTTTAAATCCTTGTCAAGATTATTCTTATTTCTAGTGTTGATTCCATGAGTTGAGCTGTTGGTTTGAAAAAGTGATATATTTTAATGACAAATTTCATTAAGGAATAAATATATTCGGAAGCAATAGTTAGTATCCCTAGTTCCCTAAACAGGCTTCTGCAGGATTTTCTTGAGTTCACACCACAAATAACTCTTACTGCACTTTTTTGTGCCCAGAAAACTTTAGCTTGGCTTTATGAATTACTCCAAAAAATAATCCCATATGACATTATGGAATGAAAGTAAGTTCATTTTTATATCCCCTATGTCTGACACAATTTGCATTGAAAATAGAGATTTGTTAAGACTCTTCAGCAGTTCTGTGATGCGGTCCTCCCAGTTCAATTTATCATCAAGCTGTAATCCCAAGAATTTAACACTGTTCACTTCTTCTATCTGCTTGTCATCATATGTTAACCATGTACTCGTGGGACACCCCTTACAAGTTCTGAAATGCATGTAGTGTGTTTTTTCAAAGTTTAGTGACAAGGAATTGGCTTGGTACCAGTGATTAATGTCCACAAATATTTTAGTAGCCGATCTTTCTAAGGCTACACTTGATTTGCTATTTATTGCAATGTTTGTATCATCGGCAAACAAAACAAACTTGGCATCTGATAATGTTACTTACTGATGATACACAAGAAAAAGAAGGGCCCTAAAATGGAACCTTGTGGGACCCCACATGTAATTAGTTCCCAGTTGGATGATGCATGATAGATTAATAAATGTCCCTTTCCTAATAACACCCTTCGTTTCCTGCCAGAGATATAAGATTTGAACCATTTTGCAGCATTTCCTGTTACGCCATAATATTCTAATTTGCTTAAAAGGATATTGTGATTTACAAAGTCAAATGCCTTTGACAGATCACAAAATATACCAGTTGCCTGCAGGTTTTTGTCTAATGAATTAAGTACATTTTCACTCTAAGTGTAGATAGCCTTCTCAATAGCAGAACCCTTTAGAATTCTGAACTGCGACTTTGACAGTTTGTTATTTGTGATAATATGGTTATAAAGCCGATTGTACATTACCTCTTCTAAAATTTTTGATAATGCTGGCAGAAGTGAAATTGGACATAAATTTGATGCTATTTCTTTATCTCCCTGTTTAAATAGTGGCTGTACCATCTTTTAGCGTCTTCTGCAATATTATGTAAAGAAAAATGAAACCTCTAGTGGTACGCTTAAAAAGCATACTGACACACCTATTTAGCACATAATCAGTACTAAACTAAATCTTATTATAATTTAAAATAACTTATCTTTATGAGAACACCAAAACTCGAACTAGTCGCCTGGCTGCAGGGCTGGTGTTGCCAGCAGTGGTTGTGGCTCTGCTGTTGACTAGGGTAACGATGACGTTTTTTCGGTCGTTGCTGCTGCTTATGATAATAGTTTTGTTTTTGTTGCTGCTTATTTAGCTGCCGCTAGTGCTGGTTCTGCTGAAGTAGCAGTAGATGTTGAGTATGTGATGACTACTGTGCTATTGTTTCTGGGTGGCAATCAACAGTTGCCCCTGCTATTATAGACACATCATCCATTGTTTTTTTTTCTAGCTGCGGTCAACAATTCCAGAATTTTGAAGCTGAGAAGTCTCTTACCCTTTCTATTTATGTCCATTCCATGCTTTGCGAAGCTTTCTCTCTGCAGGTAGTCAACAGGTAGAAACCGAGAGTTTTGATACTTTTGCAGATCTCCTCAAACTGTTTGTTGACCTTAATAATTTCTCATTCTACTTGCGAATCTTTTATAAGGTTTTATCTACGTGGTATTCCAATGACGATCATATTTTTGCTCTTATGAGAGTCCAATACTGCCTTCAGATTTTCGACAGCACTAGACAAATCGTTCCTATAAACATCATTGACATCCCCCCCCCCCCCCTCAATATTATGATACAGGGGTGATCGTGACCGGGCCAAATATCTCACGAAATAAGCGTCAAACGAAAAAACTACAAAGAACGAAACTTGTCTCTAGCTTAAAGGGGGAAACCATATGGCGCTATGGTTGGCCCGCTAGATGGCGCTGCCATAGGTCAAACGGATATCAACTGCCTTTTTTTTTTTAAATAGGAACCCCCATTTTTTATTACATATTCGTGTAGTACGTAAAGAAATATGAATGTTTTAGTTGGACCACTTTTTTCAGTCTGTCATAGAAGGCGCTGTAATAGACACAAACATATGGCTCACATTTTTAGACGAACAGTTGATAAAAGGTAGGTTTTTTTAAATTAAAATACAGAACGTAGATGGCTTTGAACATTTTATTTCGGTTTTTCGAATGTGATACATGTGCCTTTGTGAACTTATCATTTCTGAGAACGCATGCTGTTACAGCGTGATTACCTGTAAGTACCACATTAATACAATAAATGCTCAAAGTGATGTCCGTCAACCTCAATGCATTTGGCAATACGTGTAACGAAGTTCCTCTCAACAGCGAGTAGTTCGCCTTCCATAATGTTGGTACATGCATTGACAATGCACTGACGCATGTTGTCAGGTGTTGTCGGTGGATCACTGATAGCAAATATCCTTCAACTTTCCCCACAGAAAAAAATCCGGGGACGTCAGATCCGGTGAACGTGCAGGCTGTAGTATGGTTCTTCGATGGCCAATCCACCTGTCATAAAATATGCTATTCAATACCGCTTCAACTGCACGCGAGCTAAGTGCCGGACATCCATCATGTTAGAAGTGCATCGCCATTCTGTCATGCGGTGAAACATCTTGTAGTAACATCGGTAGAACATTACGTAGGAAATCAGCATACATTGCACCATTTAGATTGCCATCGATAAAATTGGGGCCAATTATCCTTCATATCATAATGCCGCACCATTCAT
The DNA here is from genome assembly GCF_023864345.2 of Schistocerca serialis cubense. Taxonomy (NCBI): domain Eukaryota; kingdom Metazoa; phylum Arthropoda; class Insecta; order Orthoptera; family Acrididae; genus Schistocerca; species Schistocerca serialis. Next base: position 214,582,424 of record NC_064646.1, on the reverse strand, counting down.
TAACCCGCCAAGGTTTTTGATTTTCCACTTGTCGCAGCTAAAGATACATCGTGGATTTTCCGTTGCCCAATACTGCATATTACGCCGGTTTACGTTACCGCTGATGGTGAATGAGGCTTCATCGCTAAATAGAATGCATGCAAAAAATCTGTCATTGTCCAGTAATTTCTCTTGTGCCCAGTGTCAGAACTGTACATGACGTTCAAAGTCGTCGCCATGCAATTCCTGGTGCATAGAAATATGGTACGGGTGCAATCGATGTTGATGTAGCATTCTCAATACCGACGTTTTTGAGATTCCCGATTCTCGCGCAATTTGTCTGCTACTGATGTGCGGATTAGCCACAATAGCAGCTAAAAGACCTAAGTAGGCATCATCATTTGTTGCAGGTCGTGGTTGACGTTTCATATGTGGCTGAACACTTCCTGTTTCCTTAACCCTTTAGTGACCAGTGGGAACTATAGTTCCCACTTATTTGTTTTCGCTGTAAGTTCAGTGGTAACCCGTGTTCCCACTTCTGACTTGTGCTGACAGCTCTGTTAGAATATGCTAACTACATGTAAATTGTCAACAGGTGTGCGAAAGCGGTTGTATTTCTACCTCGTTAGTCAATCAATGCAGAAGCGCAGTTTCCGCGTGAAAACGAGCCACTGTTTCGACCGCTACAGCGTTTTTTGTACAGTGTGGTTTCCTTTTTCGTCTGAAGTGACTTGTGTCGTATGTATCTACTTTTACATTTACGAGGGAGATAGTATTCGTGTATATTTGCTGGATTTGACTGAAAATTATCTAAATATTACAAGGTAAGTTAGTGGGGATTATTATTCCCACTGAACTTGGGTGAAGTGCAAGGCATATGGCTGCGTAATCGGCATCGTAGTTATAGTTTATTTCTTATTGTTTAGAATGCCTGGACTGACGCCAGAAGAGGTTTTCAGAACTTTGTATGCTTTACCAGAAGATGTAGAAGATTCAGATATCGATGCTGACTCTGATGATGATTTTGATTCACCAAATACTTCACAGATATGCTGGAAAAGAAATCTAGACTTAGCAGGGGAGAATTCGAATTTTCTGTCAGGTCATGTGTTGCAGCAGTGAAGTGGCAGGATAGCAAACCTGTTTGTATACTATCAAATTACCACAATCCATACACATTACAACTGTTTTGAGAAGAAACAAAGATGGAAGCAGAAGTGAAGTATTCTGCTCATTGGCTGTGGCAAAGTGCAATAAAATAATGGGAGGAGTGGATAGATTTGATCACCTGCGTGAACGGTATTCTGTAGGCCATCGTTCATGGAAGTGGTGGCACAAACTGTTTTTCTTTCTTGTAGATTTGGTAGCTGTCAATTCCTGCATTATGTGGAAGCTACAGAAGACAGAAGCAGACCAGCTAACATTTAGATTGCGCTTGGCATTGCAGCTTATCTCTGGATTCTCAAGTCATAAGTGAAGAGGAAAGCCCATTCATTTTCAAACACCAGAAAGGGGGCAGGTCTGGAGTGCCAGATGAAGTTCGTCTGGAGAAAGTTGGATCTCATTTGCATACAAAAGGTACAACAAACAGAAGATGCCACCAATGTAGCACCAAAAACAACGAAAAGAGAACAAAAATAATGTGCAGCAACTATCGTGTACCTATGTGTGTAGCACCATGTTTCTCTAAGTTCCATAGTACATCACCTTAGTGAACTCAAAGGATAATATGAACAAATACAAATATAAGTGTAATGTTTAACATGATTTATGTACTAAAAAAAGGATATACATTTTTTTTTTAAATTAGCAAGAGAAGTTACTCCAGAGTTCGGTGGGAACGATAGTTCCCACTAATTTTTTTATATTTGTGGGCTAAACTCTCACTTTCAAGATTTAAACTATGATTTTATGAATGGTTCCTTAGCCCAATAAAGTGTTCATCAAAAGTCAACAACTTATGGAAATAATTTGATCACTAAAGGGTTAAATAACGTAACTATGTAACTATCTGACGAACGGTCCGGACACTTGGATGATGTCGTCCAGGATACTGAGCAGCATACATAGCACACGCCCATTGGGCATTTTGATCACAATAGCCATACATCAACATGATACCGACCTTTCCCGCAGTTGGTAAACGGTCCATTTTAACACGGGTAATGTATCACGACGCAAATACCGTCCGCACTGGCGGAATGTTATGTGATGCCACCTACTTATAAGTTTGTGACTATTACAGCGCCAAGTATCACAAAGCGAAAAAAATGATCCAACTAAAACATTCATATTTGTTTACGTACTACACGATTATGTAATAAAAAATTGGGGGTATCTATTTAAAAAAAGAACACAGTTGATATCCGTTTGACCTATGGCAGTGCCATCTAGCGGGCCAACTATAGCACCATCTGTTTTCTCCCTTCAAGCTAGACGACTTTCGTTCTTTGTAGTGTTTTCGTTTGATGCTTATTTCGTGAGATATTTGGCCCGGTCACGAACAGTGGACCACCCTGTATATTCGTTTGCATTTGGTGAAATCCCAGCTGTTAGTCTTTTTGTGATTTCGAACATAGGTACCCTAGTTTCATATAACTACGAACATTTACACAATGTTCTTTATGTAATACTTTTGCTAGTCCACATACATGGCTATCAGTGTGTTTGTTTACAAAAGGTTTCTGTCCTATATTTTTCGTCATATTTGTACATTTAGGGCTACTTTTGTTTGTAATTTCGTTTGCACACATTTTTTCTACGCTTGTGTCTATCTCTGGGACACTAAAACGGTTTTGTGCTGGTATTTGGAACACATATTCGCTGAGTTTTCCGCGGGTAAACCTTTTAGGCCTAATAAACTCTCCATAATTTCTGTTTGGCGTAATTTGCGATGTATTTGCAGTGTTGCACTGTTATAATTCAATTCAATTCAGTTCAATTTATTTGCGTCCTTGTAGTTCATCATTAAAATGACATAGGACTTGTCAATAAACATTACAATTTAAAATACATGTACAGTCTTAGCCATAAAAACTGACCGCCGGCCGGCCGCCACAGAGACTATAAGTCCAAGTAGTTCACTTAAGGTGGCCAATGAAACTGACCGCCCCTGACAACTCTAAATATAAGTCCGTCAATCTGCACAATCTGGCAACACTGTAAGATGCGGAAGTGTTAGGAGGAAATGTAGTCTACTTCCGAGATTTTCACGGATTGTCTGAACCCGTGGTCTAGTGGTAATCGTCGTGCATTCTAAACTTGTGTTCGCGTCCAACTGTATTTTTTTTTTACCACATTTCGGTCTAAAGTCATGAGTCTGATTGAAAATCGAAGATACTTCGCTTAACATTCTACCCACCAGCAATAACAAGTATTCCAGAAACAATTCCGCAGGACAGCTCGTGGCTGCGTCGCGAACATAAGAGCTCAAGCTTGAGGGTTTCCTCGCGCTGCAGCGCCTACCGGCCACCGTCCAGACGCCACCCGCCGCCTGATATCCGGCGCCGCCCATGTGAACGCGGCGCCACGGTGTCAGTGTATGTATCAACTGTCATTTTAGAATTTGAAGTTCTAGTTATCATCTTGCAGTTAAGCATTGAATTTTGCATACTTTAAAATCATTAACTACAGTTAAGCATTGTAAAACTGAGTCGCAAGTGGAAAAAGGTGTAACATCTGCAACACAACGTTTACTTTTAGTATAGCAGAAGGGTGAACGCAGAGGAGGCAGCTAGAAAGATCTGAACTGTGTGTGGAGCGAGTGCTTTTGGGAAAAATACGCCAAAAAAAGATATTCTTGTTTCAACAAAGATCGTTCTAGCACGAATGATTTTCCACATTAAGGAAGTCTCGACTACTGATAAATGTGATAGATTACCATTTTACCATCATGCGACATTTGCATTCAGCAGGCAAAAATTCAGAAGTCTGGTGTAAGAGCACTGCATGCTCTAATTCGAAACAACAAAAATCAATGGAGTGACTATTACTGAACGCCCTCAGGTCGCTCATTGAGCATTCCTATGCAGTACTGTTACTGGTGACGTGTTATGATGCCTTGATCGTTAACTTCCTAAGAAGAAATGAAAGGCTGAGCCCCACCAAAAGACATAAACTCGAGCAAAGAGTAGTGTGAACATAATATTTTACATCTGATAGCTCCAAAAGTGTGTTTTGGGCTACGAATTCTGCCCCAAGGGGTGTGTGCAACACAGCTGGAATTTGTTGCCAACAACTGAGATACCTTTCGGTCGCAGTGTAAGAAAATCGAGCAACAAAACTACATCACCTGTGCTAATGCATGATAACGCACACTGTTGATTTGAGAAACAAAACTATCCAGGAGATTGATAGGAAAGTCGTCTCTCAGGCGCTTGTATTAGGGAAGTCCTCTCTCAAGCACTTGTCCCTCTCGTCATATATTCGTAAAAATTACCTTTCCGGCTCTTGATCGATCAACCGTCAAGGCAATTCATTTCTAGACGAAAATACTCTTATAACAACTCTGGTTTAATGACATCATTAGAACCAGTAGGTTCCTACTGGCGTAGAATTTATAAACAACTTTAACATTGTCAGATCGATTTAGATATCGAGAAAGAAAATTCTGCTGCTGATTAATTTCTCTTTGATGATTACTGTTGAGTTTAGTAAACTAATGGAAAATGCTGTACTAATACAAATTAAATTCAGCATATTACAGAAACATCACGACGGCAGTCTATCTTAATGAAGCATTAAGTGTCTGTAAGACGATTGAGCCTATTTTAACAGGAACTAGTAGGGTATTACCGACTTCTGACTTCGAAAAGATCTGTTTTTACTTCATTTCCTGTATCATTCGCAAGTATTAGGAAAATTTGGCATTTCATGGATAAATTTATGTATTCACAACAACAAAAAGTATGTCGGCAGAAAACAAAAGTGGCATTATTAATTTGGCAGTACCATAAGGTTTTAGCTCTGACACTAAGGGTTACTGAAAGTAGCAAGACGAATTCTGCTCGAGCGTTGTCTAACGATTCCCTTATTGAGTTTGTATCTGCCTGCTTGTACCTCTGCTTCAAAAGAATTAAAAATCTGGCTTTCAGCGAGTCTCGAAAGGCGAACGAAAGCTGCTTACACCTGGTAGCGAAGCATGTTTGTTAACTGAGAAATGGTTTTTCCCTAAAGTGGGAAGACATCCTTTTGTGGTTGAATTGTTGGCAAATGTCAGTCAGACGTATGCCGTTGGTCTAAGCGTTTCGGTATGTTGAATTTGTACCAATGATTTTTCTACTGGTTTTTCTGTCCCAAATAGAGAGCTGAAGTCTCCCATTAGTATTTTCACGTCATCTTGGTGAATTTTGCTCATAGTATTTTCGAGAGTGTTCCAGAATTTTTGGACATTTTCGGTGTTTTTCTTATTTTCGATGTTGGTGGGGGCATGTGCTTTGATGAGTGTATATTTTTTACTAGGGCCCTGGGTGAGCATAGTCACAAGTCGATTGTTGATGGGCGTGATTTCTTTGACAGAGTTGATGATAGATCTGTGTTCCTGAAATGCAGTGCCGAAGGTTGGTACGCCTTTCGCTACCTTTTGTTGTATTTTGCTCTTGAAGATGCAATGATTTCCGTAATGCAAGGTTTCATTGTCAATTAGTCATGGTTCTTGAAGAGCAAAGATGAGAAATTTTTGTCGGTCGATTTCTTTTGTGAGATTATTTAGTTTTCGTGTTTGGATCAATGTATCGATGTTTAGTTTTCAAATACATGTCTTCTGCTTGTAGGGAAATTTACCAGAGATCTTCGATATTCTCTGCCGTGCTAACCTGGACTGCCCAGAATCCGAAAATCCAACTGCCGCCTGTCGACAGGCGGGTTGTGTACCACCTGGGGTAAAGTTGACTTTGCTTGCACAGTTCATGTATGTTTGTGTTTCATTGGTTTGGCCAGGGTGATTCCAGGACCGGACAGAACCAGAGGGTGTTGAAGCCTTTGGAAGCAAATATTTTCAGCCGAGCTCATTGAGCTAACTGACGGTGACCAGAGTAGCGGTGATTTTCACTCAGACGTGTCTAGGCTTTGGGTTCAGTGGATCGAGTAGCCGTTCAGGATTGTGTTAGTATTTGGTTCATCCCATGTATTTGATTTCCTCGGTACCACCCATATGGGGGAGGGTTTCCCTATGGGCCACACAGGATTTTTATTATTATTATTATTATTATTGTTATTATTGTCATTATGTCATCAACAAATCTGATATCGTGTATCTTCCCACCACTGAAATAAATGTGTATTGTTCGATTCATTATTTCCATCACATAAATATGGGTTATAATTACGTTATATTGCTGCTAGTAGACATATTTCTCACTTATTCTTAGAGAGTTGCTACCTGTTACTCCATCATAGGAATTTATGTGCGCAGCATTGTTGCAATACAGACGTTCAAATTATCCGATTTCTGTAATTTCATTTAGATACCACATCGTTGTAATCGGATTCAGCCAGTCTGTCTTAATGTGGATGTCCGACTACGACTCTCATCATATGATAGACAGGGTAAACCACATTCTTAATCGGATTGTTGAATCTAGGTCACTCATCTATGACAGGGCCTGAATTCTTAAACACTGTGGAAAATAATAATCCAATGTGCTTATTACAAATACGTTATTTAAATATAAATATATGAACTAACGAGATAACAGTTTATTTACAAGAGCAGAGCCCCATCCATCATAGCAGAGCAGCGCGAGACTGGTTTCAGGGCCAAGAGAGGAGAAAGTTGTTGCCGTTTGTTCCACGATCACCGAACATCAACCACATAGAGAATATGTGGGCAGAGGTAACAAGGTCATTGCCATGTGGACCTACAAATGCAAGCGACCTTTGGACGAATATAGAAAATGTATGGTGGGAAGTAAACCATCACACTACACTGTCGACGACTAAATGAAATCAATGCCCCTACGCCTTCGAGAAATCTTACGTAATGATAGTGGATGGGTTGGTTACTAAAAGTATACTCGTCCACAAAACCCATATAGACAATTATCTGATATCGGTCAAGCTTTGCTTTGTCTCAGCTCATTAGCATACAAGTCCATTTACTTTCAGTCTCCTCCTTACAATTCTTGCAATGCAAGGTAATTGAAAAATCTCATCCACTCGACGCCAACTGAGGAACTGACTGGTGCATGCGTTGTTCAACACACAGTACTTGTCACACTCACTGGAATAAATGACTGTGTGTGTGTGTGTGTGTTTTCGTGTTCATGCACAATCTAAATCAATACTATTAACATTAAACAGACAACCAACAATAAATATTGCATCAAATATGACTGTAAAGTATTTTAATGCGATGGGAAGTTATAAACTGAATTTTTACCCAATGCGCGTCCTGCATATTACGTTAAGTAAGATGTATTAGCTCCATAGTATCGTTAGCAGAGACAGTGCGCTCTTGTTGCCGAGGCTCGCGACAAGTGCAGCGATTAGCAGTGCCCAATGCCGCCGCGATTTGTTTATGTTGGCTGAGCGTGGACACTGCAGCAGACGCTTCGCCATAAACAGAAAGAAATCACCTTGGCTCTGACTGCAGTGAGCGGATATCACTGCCTGCGTGTTCTTATAGTAACCAAAGTGAGACTCTATTCACAGGTGCCATGGAGCAATTTGCAAAGGGTATCATGTCATTAGTCGTCAGAATATTAACCAATGACGACATGTCCACTCTATTTGAATCCCAACAAAATAGGAACCTTCTCACAAAGAAATTTGAGGTGATATCAAAATTTATCCAACATACAAAAATTAACTGCAGGGCTTTCATGTATGCAGTAGTAGCACACAAGGAAATATTATACCTTGGAAGCGTGTATTTCATGTCCTCTTCTGATATTAACACCCTTGTTTTAGACTGAAGTGAGAAAATACACAAGAAAAACTAAAGTTCCTGAGAAGCATATAAGTCATTTCCTCTTCTCATATTATAACTTTTGTTTTAGTATGAAGTAAAAAAATAAACAGTTTATGTTTCTGAAGCATAATATGACACCAGATTCTTATCGTAGGTGCTATCGGAAACGCAAAAAGCAGGGAGCTGTCCATTCTTTTGTCAAACAGTCTGTTTCCTTTCATGCATTACTCCCGCTAGGAGATTCTTATTTAAGGACTTGTGGCCATCAAGTTGTTCAGCAGAACAAGCCTTATGTTATTGTGCTAATTGCGGTATGGAAAAAATGCAACAAAGACGAGTTCCCCTAGAGCAGTGAGGATATTTGCACATGTCTGTATTCAGCAATGACTGCCAGCTGCCAGAACACTTCACAGAATCCTTGCGGCAGGCAACACAACTGTGCGTGCACTTCAGACTTCATTCAGTAAGACGTCAGGAGATGGATGGAAACGTCGAATTAACGTCGCTTTCCGAGTCGTATTCAATCCAGAATGAGGTGTTATTAAGGTAGTTGAGCGTTCTAGCAATTACACTTTTATAATTCCCATATGAATATTCCGATAGCCAAAAGAACCCGTTAGTGTGAAACCATCGGGAACTGCATTAATATCAAACTGCAAGAACTTGAGACAATGCGTGGTCTCTTCTCTTCGCTGGGTGACCTATTACTGTTATTTAGGATTCTCTCCGTCCTAGTCGTAATGCAAATGGAACTTCAGAGGCGCTTTCTGCTGTTCTTGACAAACATCAGCAACTTGCAGTCACTGCGAGTCACAACTGCGTGATGGCAATGGTTCAGGTTGTCAGTAGTTGTGGTGGTGTTATGCTGTCAAACTACTTACAGTAACGTTAATGGTAGCGCACACAATTTAGCGCTGACTACCTACTTAAGTAAAGATAGTGTTGTGGCATCGTCGCTTGTCTTTATTTGGCCTCATCTTGAGTAATCCGATTTGAAGAACGTAGTACTCCATTCGCGGGCTGCTAATGATATAGTATGACTACAGAGGTCATCGTGCGGGTATTACATTAATTCTGCAATGAACTGCTTAACAAATATTACCCTCAGCTATGCAGCTGGAATGACTCATTACACAGGTACCCTGTGTTGCACTTGGTTAAGTGATCAGTTCGCTGCAATCCTGCTTCTACTGTTCGTAAATACTTGTATACTTCAAAAATGGTTCAAATGGCTCTGAGCACTATGGGACTTAACTTCTGAGGTCATCAGTCCGCTAGAACTTTGAACTACTTAAACCTAACTAACCTATGGACATCAGACACATCCATGCCCGAGCCAGGATTCGAACCTGCGACCGTAGCGGTCACGCGGTTCCAGACTGTAGGCCTAGAACCGCTCGGCCACCCCGGCCGGCATACTTGTATACTGACCATTCGTTATGTGACTAAATATGAACTACAGTCTAATTTGCATGTATATGCCATGGGTTAGCGCTGGCACAAAGCAATGACTGAGGGTTGGATGCCGTTGAAGTCCCGTTACATTGATGGCAACACAAATGTTCGCAAATCACCTCTATTGCCTCAAAGAACAATTGCATCTTAAATATCGGAGGACCAATGTCCACACTGTCACAGCACGTTGAAATACAGCAACGACGGCAGATGAAAATTTGTCACCGACTGGGCTTCGAACTTAGACCTCCTGCTTACTAGACAGACGTGCTGATCACTGCACTATTATTTTTTTTAAAGTTCGGAAGACTTTCAGCACCAGGTAGGCGGAGGCAAAGAGGGCAGGGGTCGAAGATCCAGGGCCTGGCCACAATGCCTCCCCCATACCTGTCACTGAGCAGCTGCATTATTCCCATGTATTCCATGTTTGCACCCGTATATTCCTTTAAATTGTAGAACAAAATTGAAGTAGTAATTAAGGTAAAATAAATTCCAGATTGACACCTCCAATGGCGTGCGTTCCTTGCAGAATATAACTTATGACAGTGAAAAGGATGACAGAAAAATACATAACAAACTTTCATTCAGAAATGTATTCACAATTTAAGTTATTACGCAATGGATGCATATGAGGTCTGTAAGGAAGCCATATATTTTTCAACAAATGAAAGAAATTTCGGAGCCGGAGGAGTTTTGCCAAATTAGAACAGTCCTGATATTAGAACCAACGTAAAAGAATATTCCAGGAATAAAAAACAGTGAAAGAATAGTATTCTGCTTCTAATCAATAAAACTGTCCATCTCTTTGTAGCCCACATAAACCAATAGATAAAAAATTTTAAACCATTCCTTATATTTGTTATTTTTCTTCAGTTTAGTATGTTTTTTTCTCCAATATAGAACATGTATTCTTCTAAGTTTTGTTTGTTACGATGTAAAACACAAACTGTCCCAGAAGCCACGAATAACTGTTATTCTTTGCGGATAGGTAACATTCCCAGTCGGGTTGTAAAGCTTCAGTTATCGGTATATGACTTTCTGTGCTTCTGTTGATAGTGCTTAATTTCTTCCTAGTACAAGTCCAAATTCTGATTCTATTTTCACATAAGGTGTGCTCTACAGTTTCTGCAAGCCGACATCTGTCGCAGTATGGAGATGGTCTCAATTTGATTTTTCATAATAGTTCCGCTGTGGGTATGGTTTCGTTTACAATGTCGCACCATACGTCACTGACTCTAATTGGTATAATTTTATTGTTGATATTTTTCCAGACGTTCCTCCAGTTTTTTGTAGGTTAATTTACCGGAATTGGTTTGTGAAGACGATGTCTGGTAATATAATCATAGACGGTTCTAGTGCTGGTTTGTGCTGGTGGAAGTCTTATATATCTCCAATCGCCACAGTACTTTCGGACGTAATCTAGGCTGGCGTGCTACATTAACGGGAGTTTTCCTATCCCCAGGATCTAATGATAGGAAGTTTCGTGATGCCTGTCGTAGTGGCATGTATTAGTTTAAAAGCACGTCTTTAATTCCAAGTCCTCCGCTTTGCCTCTGCAAAGTCGAAGTGTGGAAGGATACTTTGAAGATATTATGTTTCCACACGTACCAAGAAGCTACAGCCAATATTTTATGTGCAGTGACCTGCGGTATCGGTAAGATTGCTGCGACATGATATATTTTGCTAAGTATGTATGTATTTATAAACTGAACTTTCTGCAGTCGGTCTAACGATTGCATGTCATGGTCCTTCAACAAGGTTCCGGTGACATTAAGTTTCCGCTCCCAATTGTTCATGGCCATGCGCTTGGGATTCGCCCTTGACCACAATCCGAGTTGGAGACTCTCTTCAGTTACATCTAACCAGTGTGCACCTATTGCACTATTGTAAGAACCGAGATGCAGTATTTTGGATTTAAAATTTTGTAAATTTGTGGTAAGAACTTATGAGACCAAGCTGCTTAGGTCATCCATCCCTAAGCTTACACATTACTTAATCTAACTTAAACTAACTTACGCCATGGACAACACACACACCCATGCCGGAGTGAGGTCTCGAACCACTGACAGTGGGCACTGTCGGGACACAGCAGCCAACCTCTCTGCAGCAGCTATCTGCACACGCTCCTCTTCAGACGCAAATTCCCATCTTTGCCGCATACCATATGCGCGTTACCCCCCCGCCAGCCACCCCCTCCCTCCGCCCCGCCGTTATTCCACTCGCTCGCGTCCACACTGTATTCCCGCGAGGGTTCAGATGATGTCGTGCGTCTAGCACTGAAAACTTTATATGACCCGTCGAGACCCAAATATATAAACAGGATGTTTCAGGAGGAATAGTAAATATTGTAGGAGATGGTAGTATAGACAAATTGCAGAAAAAATGACATATAACTTGCGCCCACTTTTTATTGAACATACATATAGCTGGGTTCAATGCATTTTCCTTTCAAATGTTGGCCCTTACAGGACCCAGTTGTCTACACTTCCTTGAAAATGAGCTTCCAGCGTTATTGGAAGAGGTTCATTTGGCTACGAGAATGCGTGTGTTCCTTCAGCATGACGTGGCTCCTGCACATTCTAGTCATCAGGTGACACACTGTCAAAAACCTAATATTTCCCAGAAGATGAATCAGTAGAGATGGGCAGTTTTCTTGGCCTTCAAGGTCCCCAGACCTTATCTCTTTGGATTTTTGCCCGCGGGGATGGTTAAAGGCGAAGTCTACAAAGAAAAAGTAAACCCAAGAACCGCTTTGTTCGTTCGGATTATAAATAGTGCAGCCGTCATAAAAGAATGCTACGATGACCTCAGAAGAGCTACACGTGGTGTTATTAAGAGAAGTCAAATGTGCATTAAAGTTGGTGGGGGAATTTTTGAAAATCAACTTTGAACGTCCTCATTTGCCTTTGCTTTGTGTTTGTTAGGGTTATGTACTAACAGATGTATCTCTGTACTCAATAAAAAGTGGACGCATTTATATGGATTTTTTTGTGCAATTCGTCTGTACTGTCACTTGCTAAAATATCTACTATTTCTCCTTAAACACCCTGTATATATGTGTGGTTTCTGTTCTTTCGGACATGTCCGAAAGAAAAGACACTACGAATCTGGGTTCGAACCTGGTCAGGCACAAATTTTCATCTGATGCCGTTGTTCTATTTTAATGCCCATGACAGCCTGGACATCTGTGCTTCAATCTTTAATTGATTAACGAGGCTGTCTATTTCGATTTGTAGTGTCTTTTCTTTCGTAAATGTCCTAAGGAAAACACACACACACACACAAACACACACACACATACACACAATCACACACATTTTTAAGTGCTTTTCTGAAAATGTTTCGCAACTCAGTGATAGTGCAGGACCGGAGTTGCATCTAGCTACTCATTTCACTAGATATAGTTGTAATTTTGTGAACAATTCCTGTTTAATAAGTGACAGCGGCAGTGTCTCTCATCGTTTACTTTGTCGGAAACCTGCTTCTTTCTGCCCTAGCCTGTACTATGAGGTGCATTCAAGTTCTAAGGCCTTCGATGTTTTTTCTCCATACTGGAAAAAGATAGAAATGCTCATTGTTTTAAAATGAGGCCGCGTTCATTGTCAATACGTCCCAGAGATGGCAGCACTGTAAGGCAGATGGAATTTTACCGCCAGCGGCGAGAGTGAGAACTGTTTTAAATACTTAAAATGGCGACGTTTTCCTTACTTGAACAGCGTGCAATCATTCGTTTTCTGAATTTGCGTGGTGTGAAACCAATTGAAATTCATCGACAGTTGAAGGAGACATGTGGTGATGGAGTTATGGATGTGTCGAAAGTGCGTTCGTGGGTGCGACAGTTTAATCAAGGCAGATCATCATGTGACAACAAACCGAAACAACCTCGGGCTCGCACAAACTGGTCTGACGACATGATCGAGAAAGTGGAGAGAATTGTTTTGGGGGATCGCCGAATGACTGTTGAACAGATCGCCTCAAGAGTTGGCATTTCTGTGGGTTCTGTGCACACAGTCCTGCACGACGACCTGAAAATGCGAAAAGTGTCATCCAGGTGGTTGCCACGAATGCTGACGGACGACCAGATGGCTGCCCGTGTGGCATGTTGCCAAGCAATGTTGACACACAACGACAGCATGAATTGGACTTTCTTTTCGTCGGTTGTGACAATGGATGAGACGGGATGCCATTTTTCGATCCAGAAACAAAGCGCCAGTCAGCTCAATGGAAGCACACAGATTCACCGCCAACAAAAAAATTTCGGGTAACCACCAGTGCTGAAAAAATGATGGTGTCCATGTTCTGGGACATCGAGGGCGTAACCCTTACCCATTGGGTTCCAAAGGGCACTACGGTAACAGGTGCATCCTACGAAAATGTTTTGAAGAACAAATTCCTTCCTGCACTGCAACAAAAACGTCCGGGAAGGGCTGCGTGTGTGCTGTTTCACCAAGACAACGCACCCGCACATCGAGCTAACGTTATGCAACAGTTTCTTCGTGATAACAACTTTGAAGTGATTCCTCATGCTCCCTACTCGCCTGACCTGGCTCCTAGTGACTTTTGGCTTTTTCCAACAATGAAAGACACTCTCCGTGGCCGCACATGTACCAGCCGTGCTGCTATTGCCTCAGCGATTTTCCAGTGGTCAAAACAGACTCCTAAAGAAGCCTTCGCCGCTGCCACGGAATCATGGCGTCAGCGTTGTGAAAAATGTGTACGTCTGCAGGGCGATTACGTCGAGAAATAACGCCAGTTTCATCGATTTCGGGTGAGTAATTAATTAGAAAAAAAATCGGAGGCCTTAGAACTTGAATGCACCTCGTATAGCAATGAGTGATTGCTCAAATTCTTGATACCTCACTGGACGTGCTACTGCAACTGTAGCCAAAGACTCAAATCCCGCTGGAAAAGTATGTTTCACGTCAGATGGTGTTGCTCCTCCCCTACAGTCATTGAGAAAGATCACAACGAAATTAGGTATAGGTATCCTATGAAACCTTTGAGGTCATACTGCAGTGCTGTAAAGATGAAAAAAGTAGTTTTTCACAATTATCAGATGACAGATGGTATTTGTCAGATTCCACTAATTATGATTTCATTATTAACTGTTGGTTCACAGGCGCTTTTCTGCCGCTTATTGTAACTGTTATTTGAATGTTAGAGATGGAAGAATAGAAACATCAAATTGACGCCATATGGAATGTTAGAATTCACCTTAAGTCTTTACCTTTCGAGCAAAGGCATAATATCCGTCAGGAAAGCTGACAATAATAAGCCAGGCCATGCTGTCTTCTGGCGGATGTGCCAATGACAGTGATCTCAATAACAATATTCTACAGCAAAGATGCATTGCCAGCTCAACCACTGGAGAAGCTCCAAAATTGTGAATCGCGTCTGGTGAATATGCTTTCAAGGTTTCGGTCCGATTAAGACAGTAAAACACAAATAATTGTCGCAGTTATTAATTTATGACATTTAGTTTGCATTCAGTGCATCGATGTATACACCTCTGAAAAATGTCCAATGATAATTAATTGGCCTATAATACGAACAAAGTCGAACACAAGATGGCTGCCATGGAGTCTGGCAAAGTGCAGAGACTGGCCTGCTTTCGCAAACAGATGGAATTAGAAGGACATCCACTCTTGGGATGGATATTATGCTAGACATGCCCGCCTTAAACCTGTAGCTTAAAATGGGGGCAGTGGCAGGGACATAAAGCCTACAAATTGGAAATAACTGAATATAGTTAGAATATACGGAATCCCAAATCAGTATGACGATGGCTGCAAAAATACCGACTAATCATACAATAACTTCTAGCTGTTTCAATAAACCTTGTCATGTAACAGTTGGAAGCAGGGAGCAGTAGAAGAACGAACCACTACGCCATGCAGGAGACATAATATAGCGTTTTACTGACGAGTCGAAAACAGATGAAAGTACCGGGTCTGGTGTACTGCCTAGATCTCTTTAGGGAAGATGGCCACAGTATTACATGGTATCTTCTATCAGCATGTGCATAGAGGAGAATTAGAGTACACACTACAAAAATCGTAGCATCCACTTTTATTCTGACAGCCAAGCCGCTCTGAAATCTCTATCAGCCCCTGCAACTAGATCAAAGGTCGTTGCAGAATGCCATGAAGCATTTTCTTTCGGACATGCCCGAAAGAACAGATACCACACATATATCCATATACAGGGTGTTTAAGGAGGAATAGTAGATATTTTAGCAAGTGGCAGTACAGACGAATTGCACAAAAAAACCCATATAAATGCGTCCACTTTTTATTGAGTACAGAGATACATCTGTTAGTACGTAACCCTAACAAACTCAAAGCAAAGGCAAATGAGGACGTTCAAAGTTGATTGTCAAAAATTCCCCCACCAACTTCAATGCACATTTGACTTCTCTTAATAACACCACGTGCAGCTCTTCTGAGGTCGTCGTAATGTTCTTTTATGACGGCTGCACTATTTATAATCCGAACGATCAAAGCGGCTTTTGGGTTTAATTTTTCTTTGTAGACTTCACCTTTAACCATCCCTGCGGGCAAGGAAGTGTAGACAACTGGGTCTTGTAAGGGCCAACATTTGAAAGGAAAATGCATTGAACCCAGCTATATGTATGTTCAATAAAAAGTGGGCGCAATTTATATGTCATTTTTTCTGCAATTTGTCTATACTACCATCTCCTACAATATTTACTATTCCTCCTGAAACATCCTGTTTATATATTTGGGTCTCGACGGGTCATATAAAGTTTTCAGTGCTAGACGCACGACATCATCCGAACCCTCGCGGGAATACAGTGTGGACGCGAGCGAGTGGAATAATGGCCGGGCGGAGGGAGGGGCTGGTTGGCGGGGGGGTAACGCGCATGTGGTATGCGGCAAAGATGGGAATTTGCGTCTGAAGAGGAGCGTGTGCAGATAGCTGCTGCAGAGAGGTTGGCTGCTGTGTCCCGACAGTGCCCACTGTCAGTGGTTCGAGTCCTCCCTCCGGCATGGGTGTGTGTGTTGTCCATGGCGTAAGTTAGTTTAAGTTAGATTAAGTAATGTGTAAGCTTAGGGACGGATGACCTAAGCAGCTTGGTCTCATAAGTTCTTACCACAAATTTACAAAATTTTAAATCCAAAATACTGCATCTCGGTTCTTACAATAGTGCAATAGGTGCACACTGGTTAGATGTAACTGAAGAGAGTCTCCAACTCGGATTGTGATTAAGGGCGAATCCCAAGCGCATGGCCATGAACAATTGGGAGCGGAAACTTAATGTCACCGGAACCTTGTTGAAGGACCATGACATGCAATCGTTAGACCGACTGCAGAAAGTTCAGTTTATAAATACATACATACTTAGCAAAATATATCATGTCGCAGCAATCTTACCGATACCGCAGGTCACTGCACATAAAATATTGGCTGTAGCTTCTTGGTACGTGTGGAAACATAATATCTTCAAAGTATCCTTCCACACTTCGACTTTGCAGAGGCAAAGCGGAGGACTTGGAATTAAAGACGTGCTTTTAAACTAATACATGCCACTAAGACAGGCATCACGAAACTTCCTATCATTAGATCCTGGGGATAGGAAAGCTCCCGTTAATGTAGCACGCCAGCCTAGATTACGTCCGAAAGTACTGTGGCGATTGGAGATATATAAGACTTCCACCAGCACAAACCAGCACTAGAACCGTCTATGATTATATTACCAGACATCGTCTTCACAAACCAATTCCGGTAAATTAACCTACAAAAAACTGGAGGAACGTCTGGAAAAATATCAACAATAAAATTATACCAATTAGAGTCAGTGACGTATGGTGCGACATTGTAAACGAAACCATACCCACAGCGGAACTATTATGAAAAATCAAATTGAGACCATCTCCATACTGCGACAGATGTCGGCTTGCAGAAACTGTAGAGCACATCTTATGTGAAAATAGAATCAGAATTTGGACTTGTACTAGGAAGAAATTAAGCACTATCAACAGAAGCACAGAAAGTCATATACCGATAACTGAAGCTTTACAACCCGACTGGGAATGTTACCTATCCGCAAAGAATAACAAACAAAACTTAGAAGAATACATGTTCTATATTGGAGAAAAAAACATACTAAACTGAAGAAAAATAACAAATATAAAGAATGGTTAAAATTTTTTATCTATTGGTTTATGTGGGCTACAAAGAGATGGACAGTTTTATTGATTAGAAGCAGAAAACTATTCTTTCACTTTTTTTTATTCCTGGAATATTCTTTTACGTTGGTTCTAATATCAGGACTGTTCTAATTTGGCAAAACTCCTCCGGCTCCGAAATTTCTTTCATTTGTTGAAAAATATATGGCTTCCTTACAGACCTCATATGCATCCATTGCATAATAACTTAAATTGTGAATACATTTCTGAATGAAAGTTTGTTATGTATTTTTCTGTCATCCTTTTCACTGTCATAAGTTATATTCTGCAAGGAACGCACGCCATTGGAGGTGTCAATCTGGAATTTATTTTACCTTAATTACTACTTCAATTTTGTTCTACAATTTAAAGGAATATACGGGTGCAAACATGGAATACATGGGAATAATGCAGCTGCTCAGTGACAGGTATGGGGGAGGCATTGTGGCCAGGCCCTGGATCTTCGACCCCTGCCCTCTTTGCCTCCGCCTACCTGGTGCTGAAAGTCTTCCGAACTTTAAAAAAAATAATAGTGCAGTGATCAGCACGTCTGTCTAGTAAGCAGGAGGTCTAAGTTCGAAGCCCAGTCGGTGACAAATTTTCATCTGCCATCGTTGCTGTATTTCAACGCGCTGTGACAGTGTGGACATTGGTCCTCCGATATTTAAGATGCAATTGTTCTTTGAGGCAATAGAGGTGATTTGCGAACATTTGTGTTGCCATCAATGTAACGGGACTTCAACGGCATCCAACCCTCAGTCATTGCTTTGTGCCAGCGCTAACCCATGGCATATACATGCAAATTAGACTGTAGTTCATATTTAGTCACATAACGAATGGTCAGTATACAAGTATGCCGGCCGGGGTGGCCGAGCGGTTCTAGGCCTACAGTCTGGAACCGCGTGACCGCTACGGTCGCAGGTTCGAATCCTGGCTCGGGCATGGATGTCTCTGATGTCCTTAGGTTAGTTAGGTTTAAGTAGTTCAAAGTTCTAGCGGACTGATGACCTCAGAAGTTGAGTCCCATAGTGCTCAGAGCCATTTGAACCATTTTTGAAGTATACAAGTATTTACGAACAGTAGAAGCAGGATTGCAGCGAACTGATCACTTAACCAAGTGCAACACAGGGTACCTGTGTAATGAGTCATTCCAGCTGCATAGCTGAGGGTAATATTTGTTAAGCAATTCATTGCAGAATTAATGTAATACCCGCACGATGACCTCTGTAGTCATACTATATCATTAGCAGCCCGTGAATTGAGTACTACGTTCTTCAAATCGGATTACTCAAGATGAGGCCAAATAAAGACAAGAGACGATGCCACAACACTATCTTTACTTAAGTAGGTAGTCAGTGCTAAATTGTGTGCGCTACCATTAACGTTACTGTAAGCAGTTTGACAGCATAACACCACCACAACTACTGACAACCTGAACCATTGCCATCACGCAGTTGTGACTCGCAGTGACTGCAAGTTGCTGATGTTTGTCAAGAACAGCAGAAAGGGCCTCTGAAGTTCCATTTGCATTACGACTAGGACGGAGAGAATCCTAAATAACAGTAATAGGTCACCCAGCGAAGAGAAGAGACCACACATTGTCTCAAGTTCTTGCAGTTTGATATTAATGCAGTTCCCGATGGTTTCACACTAACGGGTTCTTTTGGCTATCGGAATATTCATTTGGGAATTATAAAAGTGTAATTGCTAGAACGCTCAACTACCTTAATAACACCTCATTCTGGATTGAATACGACTCGGAAAGCGACGTTAATTCGACGTTTCCATCCATCTCCTGACGTCTTACTGAATGAAGTCTGAAGTGCACGCACAGTTGTGTTGCCTGCCGCAAGGATTCTGTGAAGTGTTCTGGCAGCTGGCAGTCATTGCTGAATACAGACATGTGCAAATATCCTCACTGCTCTAGGGGAACTCGTCTTTGTTGCATTTTTTCCATACCGCAATTAGCACAATAACATAAGGCTTGTTCTGCTGAACAACTTGATGGCCACAAGTCCTTAAATAAGAATCTCCTAGCGGGAGTAATGCATGAAAGGAAACAGACTGTTTGACAAAAGAATGGACAGCTCCCTGCTTTTTGCGTTTCCGATAGCGCCTACGATAAGAATCTGGTGTCATATTATGCTTCAGAAACATAAACTGTTTATTTTTTTACTTCATACTAAAACAAAAGTTATAATATGAGAAGAGGAAATGACTTATATGCTTCTCAGGAACTTTAGTTTTTCTTGTTTATTTTCTCACTTCAGTCTAAAACAAGGGCGTTAATATCAGAAGAGGACATGAAATACACGCTTCCAAGGTATAATATTTCCTTGTGTGCTACTACTGCATACATGAAAGCCCTGCAGTTAATTTTTGTATGTTGGATAAATTTTGATATCACCTCAAATTTCTTTGTGAGAAGGTTCCTATTTTGTTGGGATTCAAATAGAGTGGACATGTCGTCATTGGTTAATATTCTGACGACTAATGACATGATACCCTTTGCAAATTGCTCCATGGCACCTGTGAATAGAGTCTCACTGCAGTCAGAGCCAAGGTGATTTCTTTCTGTTTATGGCGAAGCGTCTGCTGCAGTGTCCACGCTCAGCCAACATAAACAAATCGCGGCGGCATTGGGCACTGCTAATCGCTGCACTTGTCGCGAGCCTCGGCAACAAGAGCGCACTGTCTCTGCTAACGATACTATGGAGCTAATACATCTTATTAACGTAATATGCAGGACGTGCATTGGGTAAAAATTCAGTTTATAACTTCCCATCGCATTAAAATACTTTACAGTCATATTTGATGCAATATTTATTGTTGGTTGTCTGTTTAATGTTAATAGTATTGATTTAGATTGTGCATGAACACGAAAACACACACACACACACACAGTCATTTATTCCAGTGAGTGTGACAAGTACTGTGTGTTGAACAACGCATGCACCAGTCAGTTCCTCAGTTGGCGTCGAGTGGATGAGATTTTTCAATTACCTTGCATTGCAAGAATTGTAAGGAGGAGACTGAAAGTAAATGGACTTGTATGCTAATGAGCTGAGACAAAGCAAAGCTTGACCGATATCAGATAATTGTCTATATGGGTTTTGTGGACGAGTATACTTTTAGTAACCAACCCATCCACTATCATTACGTAAGATTTCTCGAAGGCATAGGGGCATTGTTTTCATTTAGTCGTCGACAGTGTAGTGTGATGGTTTACTTCCCACAATACGTTTTCTATATTCGTCCAAAGGTCGCTTGCATTTGTAGGTCCACATGGCAATGACCTTGTTACCTCTGCCCACATATTCTCTATGTGGTTGATGTTCGGTGATCGTGGAACAAACGGCAACAACTTTCTCTTCTCTTGGCCCTGAAACCAGTCTCGCGCTGCTCTGCTATGATGGATGGGGCTCTGCTCTTGTAAATAAACTGTTATCTCGTTAGTTCATATATTTATATTTAAATAACGTATTTGTAATAAGCACATTGGATTATTATTTTCCACAGTGTTTAAGAATTCAGGCCCTGTCATAGATGAGTGACCTAGATTCAACAATCCGATTAAGAATGTGGTTTACCCTGTCTATCATATGATGAGAGTCGTAGTCGGACATCCACATTAAGACAGACTGGCTGAATCCGATTACAACGATGTGGTATCTAAATGAAATTACAGAAATCGGATAATTTGAACGTCTGTATTGCAACAATGCTGCGCACATAAATTCCTATGATGGAGTAACAGGTAGCAACTCTCTAAGAATAAGTGAGAAATATGTCTACTAGCAGCAATATAACGTAATTATAACCCATATTTATGTGATGGAAATAATGAATCGAACAATACACATTTATTTCAGTGGTGGGAAGATACACGATATCAGATTTGTTGATGACATAATGACAATAATAACAATAATAATAATAATAATAATAATAAAAATCCTGTGTGGCCCATAGGGAAACCCTCCCCCATATGGGTGGTACCGAGGAAATCAAATACATGGGATGAACCAAATACTAACACAATCCTGAACGGCTACTCGATCCGCTGAACCCAAAGCCTAGACACGTCTGAGTGAAAATCACCGCTACTCTGGTCACCGTCAGTTAGCTCAATGAGCTCGGCTGAAAATATTTGCTTCCAAAGGCTTCAACACCCTCTGGTTCTGGCCGGTCCTGGAATCACCCTGGCCAAACCAATGAAACACAAACAAACATGAACTGTGCAAGCAAAGTCAACTTTCCCCTAGGTGGTACACAACCCGCCTGTCGACAGGCGGCAGTTGGATTTTCGGATTCTGGGCAGTCCAGGTTAGCACGGCAGAGAATATCGAAGATCTCTGGTAAATTTCCCTACAAGCAGAAGACATGCATTTGAAAACTAAACATCGATACATTGATCCAAACACGAAAACTAAATAATCTCACAAAAGAAATCGACCGAGCCCCAGTAAAAAATATACACTCATCAACGCACATGCCCCCACCAACATCGAAAATAAGAAAAACACCGAAAATGTCCAAAAATTCTGGAACACACTCGAAGATACTATGAGCAAAATTCACCAAGATGACGTGAAAATACTAATGGGAGACTTCAGCTCTCTATTTGGGGCAGAAAAACCCGTAGAAAAATCATTGGTACAAATTCAACATACCGAAACGCTTAGACCAATGGCATACGTCTGACTGACATTTGCCAACAATTCAACCACAAAAGGATGTCTTCCCACTTTAGGGAAAAACCATTTCTCAGTTAACAAACATGCTTCGCTACCAGGTGTAAGCAGCTTTCGTTCGCCTTTCGAGACTCGCTGAAAGCCAGATTTTTAATTCTTTTGAAGCAGAGGTACAAGTAGGCAGATACAAACTCAATAAGGGAATCGTTAGACAACGCTCGAGCGGAATTCGTCTTGCTACTTTCAGTAACCCTTAGTGTCAGAGCAAAAACCTTACGGTACTGCCAAATTAATAATGCCACTTTTGTTTTCTGCCGACATACTTTTTGTTGTTGAAATCTATCACATTTATCAGTAGTCGAGACTTCCTTAATGTGGAAAATCATTCTTGCCAGAACGATCTTTGTTGAAACAAGAATATCTTTTTCTGGCGTATTTTTCCCAAAAGCACTCGCTCCACACACAGTTCAAATCTTTCTAGCTGCCTCATCTGCGTTCACCCCTCTGTTATACTAAAAGTAAACATTGTGTTGCAGATGTTACACCTTTTTCCACTTGCGACTCAATTTTACAATGCTTAACTGTAGTTCATGATTTACAAGTATGCAAAATCCAATGCTTAACTGCAAGATGATAACTAGAACTTCAAATTCTAAAATGTCAGTTGATACATACACTGACACCGTGGCGCCGCGTTCACATGGGCGGCGCCGGATTTCAGGCGGCGGGTGGCGTCTAGACGGTGGCCGGTAGGCGCTGCAGCGCGAGGAAACGCTCGAGCTTGAGCTGTTACGTTCGCGACGCAGCCATGAGCTGTCCTGCAGAATTATTTCTTGAATACTTGTTATTGCTGGTGGGTAGAATGTTAAGCGAATTATCTTCGATGTTCAATCAGACTCATGATTTTAGACCGAAATGTGGTAAAAAAAAAAAATACTGTTGGACGCGAACACGCGACTACAAGTTCAGAAGGCACGACGATTATCACTACACCACGAGCTCAGACAACCTGTCAAATTCTCGGAAGTAGACTACACTTCCTCCTAACACTTCCGCATCTTACAGTGTTGCCAGACTGTGCGGATTGCTTGACTTAGAGTTGTTAGGGGCGGTCAGTTTTATTGGCCACCTTAAGTGAACGACTCGGACTTAGTCTCTGTGGCGGCCGGCCGGCGGTCAGTTTTTATGTCTAAGACTGTACATGAAAATTTATAATTGAATTTACTTGTCACTTAGACATTACAATTTTAATAGAACTATAAGAACATTAACATAAAAATATACAAGTAGGATAACAACGTACAAAAATAAAGCTAGTGATTCTCACATCAAAGATTATTTCCGTTCTTACATTAACACTATTTCACAGTTTCATAGAAACAGCAAGTATTTAAATGTGAGCAATTACACATATTTATTATCTCAGGGAAATATTAACTGCACTGTTATTGTCAATGATTCATAAACTCTTCAATACTGTAAAAGCTATTGCTCAATAACATTTTTTAAATTCTCTTTTAAATATGAACAGTTTTGGTATTATTTTTAGTTCTTTGGGGAGAGCACTGTAGAGGATTTTGGGTTGGTATAGTACACTTTTATGATACATCGCTTTTTTATGAATTTCTCTGTGGAAATCATTCCTATTCCTTGTTTCATAGTTGTGAAATTCTCTGTTTAATGTAGAAAATTCCTCATGTTCTTTTAAGGAACATATGCCTTCATATATGTATAAGGATGGTAGTGTCATGATTTTTAATTCTTTGAAAGCATGCCTACAAGAGTCTCTGTATCCTATACCTTTTATTAATCTGACTGCCTTCTTTTGTAGTCTAAATGAATGTTTTGTTAGACTGTTGTTCCCCCAAAACTATACACCGTATCTTAATTAACTGTGCATGAATGAGAAATAAACACATAACACTGTTTTAATATCACACGAGCTTTTAATCATTCTAAGTATATAACATGTTTGACTTAATTTTTTGTTCAATGATATTTCATGCTTTTCCCATCTTGTGTGTTCATCAAACCATACATCCAAGAATTTAGTGTATGATGTGTGTTCAATCTTATATTTACCGTTACACTTACCCAGTTCTACTGTAAGGTTAGTTTTTTATTTTATTTGTAATATGTCTGAAGTTGATCCACGTTGTTTTTTTGGCATTCACAATGAGTCTGTTTTCATTAAACCATCTGTCTGCTTCGTCTTTTCCTGTAAGTCAGTTTCACTATTTGCTTTAACAAACAAACTTGTATAGCCAGCAAACAGTACCGCCTCTGCTTCAGATAGTTGACTTTGTAGGTCATTGATAAATATTAAAAACAGTAATGGCCCCAATACAGATCCCTGGGGTACTCCATACAAAACTCTCTTGAATCTTGATGAATATCTCCTATCTGCATGGCTTATCTCCACCTTCTGATACCTGTCCGACAAATATGATTCAAACCATTTGTGGGCAACTCCACGTATCCCATAGGCATATAACTTCCTAAGCAGTAACTTATGGTCGATGACATCAAAGGCCTTTGATAAGTCTAAAAACAATCCACAATTTAATTCCTTTCTGTTTATGGAATTTAGAACAAGTTGCAAGAAATTGAAGATAGCTGTTTCAGTTGATTTATTTTTGTGGAAACCATTTTGCGCATTAACCAATATTCAGTTCTTATCTTTCTATTCATATTTTTGGTGTGACGTCATAAGTGCGTGACTGCATGTGAGATCGCTCTCTAAATTTTCATATATTTTTAGGTTTCAGGTACCTATTTTAACGGTTTTTGTGATAATATTTACTATATAAGTGACTTATTAGTGGTTTCTTCATTCACCTCCACCTTTCTTGTGTTGTGACCTGATATTTGTGAGTGTTTCGTATCGAACAACCTAACTTCTTACCTGTGTTTGCATTCTGCACTGACCAGTTGCAGCTGTAGCGGTGCATAAAAAGCTAAGTACTAATTAATTGTTTGTGTATAGTGGTTTATTTAGGAAGTTTAGTAGTCTTCAACCGATGTTCTTGGTGTTTTCTGGTGAAATAATTTCAGAAGAAATTTTTGGGAACTGTTTTCAGTTTCATTATTGTGTCATTAGACGTTTGATTTTCTTTCTGTGTTAGTCTTTTGTTTTATTATCATTTGCGGTTGATTAATACTGTTAATAGTAGTTACTTCCCTTGTAGAGTAAGTTTGTGACTATCGTAGTCACTTTTTTAACATCTTCTTATTGTACTAGTGGAACTTAGGTAAAGTAGTTTTCTTGTTTCAATAACTGCAAAATTTTACCATGAGTGAGAAGTGTGGGCTTTGCCGTAGGTTTGTGAGTAGAGAATTCCAGTGTGAGACTTGTTCGAAGTATTTTCACTGGGGGGAATGCCGTGGGGAAGCTAGTGGGCATTCTGGTGAGATCTCTCCTGGAACTGCAGGTTATGTACCAAGAGTAAGTTGATAGAGGAGCAGGAGCGTAAGATCTGTGCCCTTCAGGTGCAGTTGAAAAACGCATGGGAGGAACTAGATAGGATGAGGAGGGAGAAGGGGGCCGGGGAATGGGAGCTGGCTGTTGGAAAGAGATCTGGTAGGAGAAGGAGATTTTCAGATAGTTTTACTATTGGTGTTTGCAATAGATATGACCAACTGTCAGAGTCTAGTGGAGAGGAATCTCTAGTAGCTGTAGATGTAGGAAGTATGCAGCAGACCTCAGCAGTTGCGGTGGCTAGGACAATTGCAAAGTCTAAGAGAAAGAAGAAGGTAATGCTGTTAGGTAGTTCTCATGGTAGAGGTGTAGGCCAGAAGTTGCAGGAAGTGTTCGGGAGTGATTACCAGGTAACCAGCATTGTGAAGCCTAATGCAGGATTGGCTCAGGTGACTGTTAACATAGGGGGGTTATGTAGGGATTTTACTAAAGAGGATCAGGTAGTGATTGTGGGAGGGGCTGATAATAGTATTGATAGGGATGGGGAATATGACATAGATGGTGACCTGGTAAAGATAGCCACTCAGACTGGCAACAAGAATGTGCATTTCGTGGAACTGTTTCAGCATCACGATCTGCCTCATCTTAATACAGCCCTCAAGCATAATAACATGAGACTTGGGGGTGCGCTGATGACAGAAGGCATGAGTCACAATTCAGAGATGTCGATGGAGTCTATCAGCAGGACAGATTTCGCTAGACATGGCCTGCACCTCAACAGGTATGGAAAGGGGAGGTTGGCAAAACTTATAGGTGACAGCATAGGTGGGGGTGGTGGGATCACTCATGGGAAAATTCCTGTACTAGTGGGTGTTAAAGCTGCACCTTTTTAGATTGAAGTCAGCTGATAGGTATTACTGCTTAAGGGAAGTCTCTCTAACAAAGAAACCACTTTCGACAAAGCTTAGGTATCCAATTAATGAGGGAATTAGTCTATTTCATCAAAATATACAAGGTATTAGAGATAAAGTTAATGAACTGCTTATAGATGTTGACTCTGAAATTATTGGTATATCTGAACACTTCTTAAATAAGGAGATAATTCAGAGGCTTCCTTTACCAGGATACAGGTTGGCTGGCAGCTTTTCGAGGAGCTCTTTGCGGTGTGGAGGAGTAGTCATGTATGTGAAAAACGGTATCCCATTTGAGTCAATTGATGTTTCAAAGTACTGCACTGAAAAGGTGTTTGAATGTTGTGCAGATGTGGTTAAATTTAGTGGAGTTAAACTTCTAACTGTTGTTATTTATAGATCCCCAGACTCCGATTTCACAACATTTTGCTAAAACTAGAGGAGGTTCTTTGTTCATTTTATAGGAAATACAAAAAGTTAGTTATATGTGGTGACTTCAATATTAATTGTATAAGTGATTGTGCAAGGAAAAGAATGCTGGTAGACCTCCTTAATTCATATAATTTTATGCAAACCGTATTCTTTCCAACGAGAGTGCAAGGGAACAGTAGAACAACCATAGGCAATATTTTTGTTCATTCCTCATTACTAGAAGGGTATTCTGTTAGCAAAAAAGTGAATCGCCTTTCAGATCATGATGCACAAGTTTTAACTCTAAAAGATTTTTGTGCTGCAACTCATGTTAAATATAGTTATCAACTTTTTAGGAAAACTGATCCAGTTGCTGTGGATACCTTTGTAAACCTTATGAAGGAACAAGAGTGGCAAGATGTTTACAGTGCTGATACAGTAGACGATAAATATAATGCTTTCCTCAAGACTTTTCTCAGGCTCTTTGAAAGTTGCTTTCTCTTAGAACGTTCAAAACAGGATACTAGCACAAACAGGCAGCCTGGGTGGCTGACCAGAGGGATAAGAATATCCCGTAGAACAAAGTGGCAATTATACCAAAGCGTTAGAAACAGTCAAAATCTAAATGTAGCAGCCCATTACAAACAGTATTGTAAGGTGGTTAAAAATGTTTTTAGGAAGACAAATGTATGTGGTATACAGATAGAATAGCTAAGTCTCAGGATAACATTAAAACCATATGGTCAGTCGTAAAGCAAGTGGCGGGTGTGCAGAGCCAGGTCGAGGATATAGAATCAGTGTGTAGTGGGAATGTCTGTGTTACTGATAAGTTGCATATATGTACAGTATTTAATAATCACTTTCTGAATATAGCATGTGAACTAAATAGAAACCTAGTCCCAACAGGGAATCAAATAGTGCTCATAGAAAAAAGTGTTCCGAGACTGTTACCTGAAATGCTCCTCCATGATACTGACAAGAGGGAGATTGAGTTAATAATTAAATCACTCAAGACCAAAAACTCTCATGGATATGATGGGGTATCTAGCAGAATACTGAAGTATTGTTCTATGTATGTTAGCCCAGTACTTAGCCATATCTGTAACTTTTCCTTTAGGAGTGGTCGGTTTCCTGACCAATTAAAGTACTCGGTAGTGAAGGCACTTTATAAAAATGGAGACAGGGATAATGTTGACAATTATAGACCTATTTCTATACCATCGGTGTTTGCTAAAGTTATCGAGAAGGTTGTATATACAAGGTTACTGGAGCATTTAAATTCACATAATTTGCTGTCAAATGTACAGTTTGGTTTTAGAAATGGTTTAACGACTGAAAATGCTATATTCTCTTTTCTCTGTGAGGTTTTGGATGGATTAAATAAAAGGTTGCAAATGCTAGGTGTTTTCTTTGATTTAACGAAGTCTTTTGACTGTGTTGACCACAAAATATTACTGCAGAAGTTGGACCATTATGTAGTAAGGGGAGTAGCTTACAATTGGTTCGCCTCATACTTAAGAACAGAAAGCAGAATGTAATTCTCCGCAATATTGAGAGTGGTAGTGATGTTCAGTCCCAATGGGACACTGTTAAATGGGGCATTCCCTAAGGGTCGGTGCTGGTGCCACTGCTGTATCTTATTTATATAAATGATATGCCTTCTAGTATTACAGGTGATTCAAAAATATTTCTGTTTGCTGATGACATGAAGACCAAGCAATCATCAGAGAGCTCTTCAGACCTCCAGATTCATCGTTATAATTAATCCAACAACAAGGACCATTAATAGGTGGCTCACATAAAGGTGGCTGACGTCTGTGCACCAACAAGCAAGTTTGCAGTGTTGTTGGGCACACTGGACCTGGAATCTCATTGAGTGGAGTAGAAATATCTTCACTGATGAGTCCCTCTTGAAACTAAGCCCCAGTGACCAGTCCCTGAGCGCAGAAAATCTCAAACCCAGCCAGGAATCGAACCCACGTCCAGGGGTGCCTGCAGGTTTTTGTCTCAATTCACCATATATATATATATATATATATATATATATATATATATATATATATATATATATATATACTGAAGACCACAACAACAACATATATATATATATATTCCCAGATTTTATGTTTCTGAACCGTATTCTGCCAATAAATTGTTTTCTTATCACTAATAATTGTTTAGGCTCTTAAAAACACTGCTCATGCAGTGAACGCAGTTGAATTTAAATTAACAGTCTGGAAAAAAACGGTTCACTATACTCGACTGTGTAAACCTGGTCAAATTCACTTATATTGCTGTGAAAGCTTCTTTTATGCACTTAACAATAGTGTTCTGCAGCTGTGTAGTGTACTAACTAAGAACGATGCTTTCATGTGATACAGCTCTATTTTGGAATAGGCCTACGATTTCTAATATGCTTACTGAATTACTATTGGTCTCTGAAGAGCATTTGTCGTTTCATGGTAAACCAGATGTTTTCCCCTTATATGCAATTTAGAAATACCGATGCACTTTTAGTACCATGCAAGAGTTATGAACATAATAAACTATTATTATAACTATAGTAAAACCTGTTTTTACATTAGCAGACTGTACATTTTGCCGCCATTTTCGTTTGGTCCAGTCCTAAGCTTTTTCTCTCTGAACTACTTGTTTTCCTGCTATTAAAAATCGACATTCGGAAGTAACTGAAAGATATCTTGTCATCCTTCCCTTCAAACAACGTTTAGAAAGCTCCATCCTCCCCTCTTCTTTAGTTAATTGGATGATGATCCCGAAGTATTCGGTTTTTCCTTCCCCTTTTCATTAGTCGACACAATAACAATACTTTGATTTTACTGTCTGTTCATTTCAAACAAAACTGTACGTTTAAAAAAATGAATAATTTACGTAACACATTAAAATTAAATGAAATGGTTTGATGATGAAAGTACATTGCCTGTAATCTGCTGACTCGTGCGGTGGCGACGGTGATTTTACCGTCGTGTGTGTAAACACTGGACTTCTGATAATGGCGACGGTCAATTGACCTGGCGGAAAATATCCGCTGTGAGTGCAACCGGCTTTAAAGACCTGGTCAGAAAGAGCGCGGCCTGGCGGTCCGACCTGAGGTCTTGAACAGCAACAGCAACGGCCAGGCCACATCGTTGTTGTAGATAGGTGTCGGTCACACAGAGCGCGACTCTGGCCGGCTCGCGGCACAAGCTGACGTCGAGTTTCAACACAAACAAATTCGCAGCAGCCTGGAGCGGCTGTTTGCATTTGCTAGCGCATTTGACAGCAACGGCGCGAGGCAGATCTTTGATACCACGCTACACGTGCAGGCTGCAATGTGATGAGGTTCCGTCCGTTTCCACGGTGTGACAGTTGACGCAGCAGCATCCGCTTTTGCCTGTGCGGCGTTCCTTGCCCTGGTCATCCGCCGTGTCTGACCCGCACAGGCAGACTGCGGCGTTGTGTCTGACCAGGCCTTCAAGACGCTGAAAATCTGTTTTTATCTTCCCTGTTTGGAAACTGGCACATCCGGGATATATTATAGGAATGAAGCCTAGAAACACAGATGGCCCTTGTGACTCCTATGGGATTGACACCACTCATTTCTAAGTCATTATCAAACTGTCACAAACAAGTCATCATTGTCTCATTAATCATCAGTCACTTATTAGTTACCATCTCTCTACAATATGCCATGTCGTTCAAATGCCTGGATGGTTAATGGCGTACCCTCGCTTGCAATACTGAAGGAAATGGCAGCTGGCAAATGTTTCAAACTTGGTCCCAGTGTGGCGACTCCACATGGTCATAGAGAGGAGACAAATAAAACTGGAAACGCATTTCCGAATAAAATTTGGCAGCTCTGCAAAGTTTAGATTCGTGTGCTATGCTGTATCTTACAGGCAGACGCCCTAGTGTCAGCCACATCGGTTTTAGATTAATTCGCTGTTTCTCATACATTTGCTGTAAAGGTGTCTGATTTTAAGAGTTAATGTTGTGGGAATATTCTGAATTGCTCTCGTAAATGTACATTTTGAGGCACAACGCCATGTCAGTAAGTGCACCACTGCTGAGAGATGTTAATAGGTGCTTAAAATAAATAATAACAATTTCAGATGGTTAAATAGGTAAAAATAAATTATTTTCTCTTTTTAAGTAAGAATAAATCGTTCATTTTCGTCTGCCTTAATACGTTTACTTGCTAGTTACATTTTTCTCTGTTAGTCCCATGAAAAGTGAAAAAAACAATGCTTTACTTTCTATTTTGTAAAATAAAAACTAAATGTACACAATAATTTCCACAACCCATAACAGATTCATGTCTTAACAAATTTAGTGAACTTTGGTTGTAAGGATGATGTGACTGTTTTATTGTTACAAACATATTAATGTAGTTTGAAATACTTTTGTAAATTTAATATTAAGAACAAAAGAAGGCATACGATTGTGGAAATCGGTTCTGTTACTAATAATGTGCAAAACGTGACTACTCACATACCTACATTGCTTAAAGAGAAATTGAATTCGTCTCGTGTCCTTCCCATAACTATCTACCACTTTTTCGATAAAGGGCTCCTCCTCTGATTTTATCTTATCACAATGAACTGACACCATACACAAACAACAGAGTCGATTATCTGCCATGGTAGTTCTTAGCCACGTTTTCACACGCCTGAGAGTGCTGCAAACAAACATGATATAGGCCTATACTAATTCATACAGTGTAATCTTCTTCAATTACTCTGTTGTGATAATATTTCAAACAAGATTTAAAAATAATTAGAAGAAATGTTTCATCTGACTTAAGGAATTGTTTCAAAGTCTTTCTAATTAAGTATTTACAATCAGAAAAATGTTACTGTGGTAATTAAGTACCTGAACGATCTTTCCGCAGAGCAGGTGGTTGCCAGTAAGCTAAGGGCTATCTACAAGGCTGAAGCTATGGCGGGCAAGAATTTGGCTTTGTCCAGTAGATCAGTCAGGCTTAATTCAGCAATATTTCCTTCAGTCACTTTATCGCGTTCGCACATACTGATCCATGTCCGTGCTTCTTCAGTGAAGTTATCTAAAAGATCGCCATAAAATCTTTTGCTATTATCAATTATCCTTTTCATATCTAGGTCGCTTTGGGATTTCATTATCTTTGGGTGCAAGCAGAAAATCTCAAAAGATGCCTTGTTTTCTACTGAAAACCGTTCTTGCAAGGACTGGACTAGGGAATCCAAATATGTAGTACTAAGTGACAGAAACTGATGGATGATTTGGACGATGCATTTGTCGTGCAACAACCCACGGTTGTCGAATGCCAGTGACATCTATTCCAAGTGCACTTGTGTTGCTTTCAGCACTTTTCATTATCATTTCAAATTCAGCTTCCGCATTTTCTCTGTCATCCAATAACATTTTTACAATTCCTTGAATGTGTTCTGAAACTTCTAACAAGTTAATGTTTACTGATTGTAGGATTTTGGTGACAGGTTTTAGTTTGGCTGAATATTTTGCTATGACTTTTAATGTAACAATAAATGTTGGAGAAGTAAGTGTGCACTAAAGTTGCCAGGCTTTCTGCCTAGTTTCACGATCTACTTCTTTATGTAAAATTGCTAATGCTTCAACAGTTTCTAAGAACTTATCATTAAATTTCCTTATAGACTTATGCTTCTCAGACCAGCGTGTCTCACACAGTTTTTGAAGGTTCCCAACTAGGACTTTCCTTTGTGTGCTCCCCCAGAAAAAAGAAATTCCTTCTTTGATAGTACCAATGGCATTTCTAACCTCTGGTAAGGTGTTCAAATCATTCACAACTAAATTATGTCTATGGCTAGCACAATGATAGAAGTGAGCCTTTGGATATTTCTCAGCAATTATCTTCTGTACTCCGCCAATTTTACTGGCCATTGTACTGCACCCGTCATAGCCTTGTCCTACCATTTTATCTAGATTTAAAACCCAAGCAGATAAAGTAGATATTATTGTTTGGAGATGTGTTTTGCATCTAACCTTGCTAATGGTGTAAATCCAAGGAAGTCTTCTCTGACAACATTAGTTGCAAGGTCAAAATAACGTGCAGAAAGAGAAAGTTGTTCTGTGCCTGCAATATCCATTGTTTCGTCTGCCAAAACTGAAAATGATTCGCTGTTATTGATGGTATTAATCAAATCATTTCTTAGTACTTCGGCGCATACATCAATTATATCATTTTGGCTTCTATGAGAAACATAGGTAACATTTTTAGGCGCACCCTCAAAATGTTTCCGCAATGTTTCGTCACCTGACTACTCTAAATTGTAATGAATCATCAAATACAGCATTTGAATTTGTTTTTCCTCTTAAAGGTAAGTTATGTAATGCACAAAACAATGTACAAGAAACAACTGTTTTAACTTTGCACAATTAGTTTGTACTAATTTCGCAAGATTCTCGTTGGCGAGTTCTTCCACACTTTTAGTTTTGTTTGTCACAACACTAATGAAATTATTTGACTTTTCTATTGTATCTTTATGCCACTCGGAATTCATATGCATTTTTGCACATTCATGGAACTTTTTGAAATTTGTGAATGGGCGGCTTATGAATGCGCCATGATGACTGTTGTTGTGGTCCTCAGTCCCGAGACTGGTTTGATGCAGCTCTCCATGCTACTCTATCCTGTGCAAGCTTTTTCATCTCCCAGTACCTACTGCAACCTACATCCTTCTGAATCTGCTTAGTGTATTCATCTCGTGGTCTCCCTCTACGATTTTTACCCTCCACGCTGCCCTCCAATACTAAATTGGTGATCCCTTGATGCCTCAGAACATGCCCTACCAACCGATCCCTTCTTCTGGTTAAGTTGTGCCACAAACTTCTCTTCTCCCCAATCCTATTCAATACCTCCTCATTAGTTACATGATCTACCCATCTAATCTTCAGCATTCTTCTGTAGCACCACATTTCGAAAGCTTCTATTCTCTTCTTGTCTAAACTATTTATCGTCCATGTTTCACTTCCATACATGGCTACACTCCATACGAATACTTTCAGAAATGACTTCCTGACACTTAAATCAATACTGGATGTTAACAAATTTCTCTTCTTCAGAAACGCTTTCCTTGCCATTGCCAGTCTACATTTTATATCCTCTCTACTTCGACCATCATCAGTTATTTTGCTCCCCAAATAGCAAAACTCCTTTACTACTTTAAGTGCCTCATTTCCTAATCTAATTCCCTCAGCATCACCCGACTTAATTAGACTACATTCCATTATCCTTGTTTTGCTTTTGTTGATGTTCATCTTATATCCTCCTTTCAAGACACTGTCCATTCCATTCAACTGCTCTTCCAAGTCCTTTGCTGTCTCTGACAGGATTACAATGTCATCGGCGAACCTCAAAGTTTTTATTTCTTCTCCATGAATTTTAATACCTACTCCGAATTTTTCTTTTGTTTCCTTTACTGCTTGCTCAATATACAGATTGAACAACATCGGGGAGAGGCTACAACCCTGTCTTACTCCCTTCCCAACCACTGCTTCCCTTTCATGTCCCTCGACTCTTATAACTGCCATCTGGTTTCTGTACAAATTGTAAATAGCCTTTCGTTCCCTGTATTTTACCCCTGCCACCTTTAGAATTTGAAAGAGAGTATTCCAGTCAACATTGTCAAAAGCTTTCTCTAAGTCTACAAATGCTAGAAACGTAGGTTTGCCTTTCCTTAATCTTTCTTCTAAGATAAGTCGTAAGGTCAGTATTGCCTCACGTGTTCCAGTGTTTCTACGGAATCCAAACTGATCTTCCCCGAGGTTGGCTTCTACTAGTTTTTCCATTCGTCTGTAAAGAATTCGTGTTAGTATTTTGCAGCTGTGACTTATTAAGCTGATAGTTCGGTAATTTTCACATCTGTCAGCACCTGCTTTCTTTGGGATTGGAATTATTATATTCTTCTTGAAGTCTGAGGGTATTTCGCCTGTTTCATACATCTTGCTCACCAGATGGTAGAGTTTTGTCAGGACTGGCTCTCCCACGGCCGTCAGTAGTTCCAATGGAATATTGTCTACTCCGGGGGCCTTGTTTCGACTCAGGTCTTTCAGTGCTCTGTCAAACTCTTCACGCAGTATCGTATCTCCCATTTCATCTTCATCTACATCCTCTTCCATTTCCATAATATTGTCCTCAAGTACATCGCCCTTGTATAGACCCTCTATATACTCCTTCCACCTTTCTGCTTTCCCTTCTTTGCTTAGCACTGGGTTTCCATCTGAGCTCTTGATATTCATACAAGTTGTTCTCTTATCTCCAAAGGTCTCTTTAATTGTCCTGTAGGCGGTATCTATCTTACCCCTAGTGAGATAAGCCTCTACATCCTTACATTTGTCCTCTAGCCATCCCTGCTTAGCCATTTTGCACTTCCTGTCGATCTCATTTTTGAGACGTTTGTATTCCTTTTTGCCTGTTTCACTTACTGCATTTTTATATTTTCTCCTTTCATCAATTAAATTCAATATTTCTTCTGTTACCCAAGGATTTCTACTAGCCCTCGTCTTTTTACCTACTTGATCCTCTGCTGCCTTCACTACTTCATCCCTCAAAGCTACCCATTCTTCTTCTACTGTATTTCTTTCCCCCATTCCTGTCAATTGCTCCCTTATGCTCTCCCTGAATCTCTGTACAACCTCTGGTTCTTTTAGTTTATCCAGGTCCCATCTCCTTAAATTCCCACCTTTTTGCAGTTTCTTCAGTTTTAATCTACAGGTCATAACCAATAGATTGTGGTCAGAGTCCACATCTGCCCCTGGAAATGTCTTACAATTTAAAACCTGGTTCCTAAATCTCTGTCTTACCATTATATAATCTATCTGATACCTTTTAGTATCTCCAGGGTTCTTCCATGTATACAACCTTCTTTCATGATTCTTAAACCAAGTGTTAGTTATGATTATGTTGTGCTCTGTGCAAAATTCTACCAGGCGGCTTCCTCTTTCATTTCTGTCCCCCAATCCATATTCACCTACTATGTTTCCTTCTCTCCCTTTTCCTACACTCGAATTCCAGTCACCCATGACTATTAAATTTTCGTCTCCCTTCACAATCTGAATAATTTCTTTTATTTCATCATATATTTCTTCAATTTCTTCGTCATCTGCAGAGCTAGTTGGCATATACACTTGTACTACTGTAGTAGGTGTGGGCTTCGTATCTATCTTGGCCACAATAATGCGTTCACTATGCTGTTTGTAGTAGCTTACCCGCATTCCTATTTTCCTATTCATTATTAAACCTACTCCTGCATTCCCCCTATTTGATTTTGTGTTTATAACCCTGTAGTCACCTGACCAGAAGTCTTGTTCCTCCTGCCACCGAACTTCACTAATTCCCACTATATCTAACTTCAACCTATCCATTTCCCTTTTTAAATTTTCTAACCTACCTGCCCGATTAAGGGATCTGACATTCCACGCTCCGATCCGTAGAACACCAGTTTTCTTTCTCCTGATAACGACATCCTCTTGAGTAGTCCCCGCCCGGAGATCCGAATGGGGGACTATTTTACCTCCGGAATATTTTACCCAAGAGGACGCCATCATCATGTAATCATACAGTAAAGCTGCATGCCCTCGGGAAAAATTACGGCTGTAGTTTCCCCTTGCTTTCAGCCGTTCGCAGTACCAGCACAGCAAGGCCGTTTTGGTTATTGTTACAAGGCCAGATCAGTCAATCATCCAGACTGTTGCCCTTGCAACTACTGAAAAGGCTGCTGCCCCTCTTCAGGAACCACACGTTTGTCTGGCCTCTCAACAGATACCCCTCCGTTGTGGTTGCACCTACGGTACGGCTATCTGTATCGCTGAGGCACGCAAGCCTCCCCACCAACGGCAAGGTCCATGGTTCATGGGGGGGCCATGATGACTACCATGCGTTATGCGTGGCCGGAAAAGCACACAAAACTTGCAGAGGGCACCTTTAACTGCTTTAGAATAGACCAGCTATGGATATAGACAGCCAGTCTGGTCGGAATGTTCTTTTTGTGCTGTCTATATCATTCTTAAAATTATAACTTCTTTCAGGTTGCCATGGATTCAATAGAATCTTATACTTTGGGCAATTGTCAATATCCTTTTTTTCTCAATGTAATTTCCGACATCGGGAATACTGACCAGGATACTACTACTCTTTTCATCAACATACTTGAAGCCATCAGAGGTACTGGCTTCATCTTTATTTTCTCCATCAGCACAACTACTGGAATTTTTAATAGTGATGGTTGCATTTGACTCACCCTTTTCCTGTGATACCTCATGATAGACAGTATCTTCTTCGACGCCTCCACTTTCATTTGTAGTTTTCATTCGCTTATGAGGTATGAAAAACTTACGTATATCGGTCATTTTGCCACTGTACACACTGCGCTTTTACATTCACACGCACAAAAGTCTATGCAAACCACAATCATGCCCCACTGTCCACTTACAACCCACAATCCAATTTACACAACCCTTAACGCGATGCGATGCCAAACCGAGCTGAGCGATGACTAAAGAACAGAAGCTGAAATCGTATCACAGTGGTGGGAGGGAGGGAGGGGTTTTGGTTCAACAATGAAGCAGCGCGGTGTCCATTAGACCGCAAGTCAGTGACTTTGAGTTTCGCGAGATCGTTTGGAGCGGTTTCTTGAGATGGATATGGAAATATTTATGCGATATGAAATATTTTTGTATGGAATGTAGCCATGTATGGAAGTGAAACATGGACGGTAAATAGTTTGGACAAGAAGAGAATAGAAGCTTTCGAAATGTGGTGCTACAGAAGAATGCTGAAGATTAGATGGGTAGATCACATAACTAATGAGGAAGTATGGAATATGATTGGGGAGAAGAGAAGTTTGTGGCACAACTTGACCAGAAGAAGGGATCGGTTGGTAGGACATGTTCTGAGGCATCAAGGGATCGCCAATTTAGTATTGGAGGGCATCGTGGAGGGTAAAAATCGTAGGGGGAGACCAAGAGATGAATACACTAAGCAGATTCAGAAGGATGTAGGTTGCAGTAGGTACTGGGAGATGAAGAAGCTTGCACAGGATAGAGTAGCATGGAGAGCTGCATCAAACCAGTCTCAGGACTGAAGACCACAACAACAACAACAACATGTTCCTATTAGAACATAGCAAGACTCATCTAGAACGCTCCGGAAATTAAGGTAACACACGCCACACCCTGCTAGACCACGTTCGTTGACAGTAGTTCCAATGACGAATATTGCCTATTTCTACAGACAAGTAGCGATATTAGTGGCTACACAGTACCCTCGAACACTTCTTCAGCAAACGAAAAGGAACATAATACAATATGCTAATTTAAATTAACGTCTGACAATTGTTAACCATTATTTGAAATTTGAAAGAATAAAATTTTGCCGAATGTGTTTTGTTGTGCAACTGTATTGTGTTGCCAGTTGAGGTTTATGAAGATGTTTGTATCTAGTGAGGTGGGAGCAGAGAGAGTGACATTTTAGTACACTATAAGTCAACATTTTCGAGATGGAACTCTCACCATGGGTACCATTCTTAATGGGACCACATACACATGTAGTAGTTTGTCGATCGGCAGATTCGCTTTATTTGTTTTAGCTTATTAGTAATGCCCAGAGTTTGTTAACAGGTAAACGGTCTTTCCTTATCAGATATGCGTTGTTTACAGTTGCTAAAATCTAGAATATTCCGGCTATAGATATCTATTTTTAATTTTGTATTTTTCGTCATGTACATACTGTATCGTAGATTATTTTTCAAGGGAGATATCATTTTTTTACGTTTGTGTTTAACGTCCCTTTATGACACAACTGATTCTTTTAATATGTAAAGAGCGAACAATGGGCGTGCCTTCAGGAAAAACGCTTAAATGTTGCTCAAGAATGCATTTATAGAAGTTAACAATAAACTGCTGGTTCATCTGATTATTCCCATTGTTGCCTCACTTGCTGTTGTTAATTTCTACCACGTTTGGGTGTAGAAATAAAAATAAAGATAATTCGTAGGCAATAGCTGTAAGAAGGATATGTAAGAATTTTGCACATCTTCAACGAACGAGATTTCTTAAAGAAAAACACACAATTTATCATCATTTTTTAATTTTAGTTCGATTCTCCTTTACAGTTTTTCATTGCTCTAGTTCATCCTGTAATTCTGTTTAAACATGTTTTATATAATTTTTACGTAATTTTATCGATAGTTTCTGGTTATTTTAGTGGTAATGTTGCAGGTATTTTAAACCATACATAACTGTGCCCTAAAGTTACAGGTATTTTTCATATTCGTAAACTGAATGAATTCTCACTAGGGGCAACTGCCCCCACTGCCCAGCCCCCCCCCCTTCCCCACCCTGCGGTCGCCCCTGCCCAGGTCCACTTGCATGGGAGACACCCTGTGCAGTTGACTGTTGCTCGCCATATAGCCTGACAACCTGGAGTGATGGATGGTCTGGGGTGCCATTTCGTAGCAGGTTCTCTTTGATTGTCATCTGTGGCACTCTTATAGCACAGAAGTACATCGACGATATTCTACGCACTATTTTGTTGCCCCTCATGGCAAGCCATTCTGAGCTTACATTTCAGCAGGTATATGCCCGCCTGCACTCGACGAGAATTTCTACTGCTTGTCTTTGTGCTTGCCAAACCCTACTTTAGCAAGAAAGGTCACCGATTTCTTCCCAACTGAGAACATTTCGAGTTTTATGGGCAGAGCCCTCCAACAAGCTCTGGATACTGGCGAGCTAACGTGCCAGCTGGACAGTATTTGGCATGATATACCCCAGGAGTGCATCCAACAACTCTATCAATGAATGCCAAGCCAAATAACTGCCTACATAACTACCAGAGGTGGCCCAACAAGTTATTGACTTGTTTAATTTGTGAAACTCATACTCTTGAATAAATCGTCTAGTTTTCCTGTAATTGTAATCGTTTGTTTGTCTGTACATGTGCATCACAGCTACCGATTTCCCAGTCGGATGATTTCTTTGAAGTGGATAATTGTTCTTTTTTTTTTTTAGTGGAGGGGGGAGGAGGAGATTAGCGTTTAACGTCCCGTCAACAACGAGGTCATTAGAGACGGAGCACAAGCTCGGGAGAGGGAAGGATGGGGAAGGAAATCGGCCGTGCCCTTTCAAAGGAACCATCCCGGCATTTGCCTGAAGCGATTTACGGAAATCACGGAAAACCTAAATCAGGATGGTCGGAGACGGGATTGAACCGTCGTCCTCCCGAATGCGAGTCCAGTGTGCTAACCACTGAGCCACCTCGCTCGGTTTTTTTTTTTTTTTAGTGTATGAGGGAGTAATTAGAGCCTGTTTACCTTATTCATTATGTTTTGCTTTCTTAAGCAATTACTTACGTCATAACATGGTATTTCTCTCCACAATTAGAGCTGACTTTTTCATTTAAAATGTTATTTAATGACAACTGCATCAACTTATGTTCTTATTTTTTCACAGATTGGGCGTCAGCTCTGTGCTTTTAATGTAAAACCAAAATAATTTTTCGCTTTCAGGTATTTCTCCTCGGTTGCGGAAAAACAATAAATGGAGAAAACATCCATATCACCATGGATTCAAAAGAAAAAATGCCACAACTATAAAATGCTTGAGCACCGCGAAGTTCTCTTCTGACAATGCAGTGAAAACTTTCCTCCTGACTAACCTTAACGGTAAGTGACGTGACGTGAAGGACCGTTGACAGCTTGTGTGACTGTCACCATTTGAAATTCATTATGGAATATTCTGACGTTGACATGGCGTGTTGGCCTTGAGTCATATCCTTAAGTTCACCATTCGGTACTAGAGTAGAAGCGAAATGATGTGATGTGACATAACACCCACTGTAAACATACCCTCGTTCTCCATATTGCCACAGTTAGACTAATTAAATAGAATTTTCCTTCGTGCGAGGCAGCATGCACAAGTTCGTGGGCCGATTTTTAAGTTCTAGATTCTCGTATTTTGCTGGTTACGTAATTTCTGTATAATCTTTCATTGATTGTATCAATACCCGTTTGTATTGCGATATATATATTGGGAATTTGTGAACATTAGCGAGTGCCATGATAAACTTGTACTGTTATCATCAATTGCAGCCTTAAACGTAATTGAACTCTTTAAATTTTTTTGGAACATTAGGCCTATCCTTGTTCAAAACAATCGTTCTCTAATTTCATTGTACAGTTCCATGAGAAACAGGTTATTTTAGGAATTATCGGACGCTTACAAAACTGTTTTCGTATGTTACAGGTATGAGTGTTTTTGATCTGTAGTTCATTTCGTAGCAAATCAGTGTTTCTGATTCACATAGTTCTACCAAAGAATATATCACCTCTGAACTCCATTGTATATTTATCAACGCAAATAAACGTGCGTTTTAAAAAATTTTGGAAGCTTCCAAATACTTTGCATAATCTACGAGCAGTTGTAGCAAATCAGTGTTTGTGATTTAATTACTGTAGCAGAGTTTCTAACTGATATATTGCGTTACATCTAACTTTCCCTTAAAGATGAGTAGCCCTGTATATTATAAGAATTTATCGAAAATCAACTTTGTTTTCGAGTTTGCTAACAACTGCAATTAATCTCAATACAATTTAGGAAACTAATAGTTTCTGCCACAGGTTTTTGTATTGTGTTAATAGAAATCTCGTTTTGTATATTTGCTTCATTTCTCATTGGGAATCAGCAACTTTTGAGCTCAACAGATTAAAAGATAATCAGCTGGCTTATTTTAAAGTTATTTGTTCCCTGCCTTATAATATATTGCACCAGCCAAAACGCAGCTCCACTGTAAACAATGTTATCGAACACAGGATGAGTTGGTTGACGTTCGTAAGCAGCTGGAAATTGCTCTAACAACTGACAAACAATTGGCAGCTGCTGCGAATCGGTGTGTTGGGAGAGCTACCAAGAGTCATGTACCTGTTATACCAGTACCAGAGTGAGCTCAACTACTATCCTTTCCTGTGGATCCCATCTCCTCTGCAGAAAGTACAGTATCTGACATTACTCGTCTACCTGATTGCAAGTGGCGTGTCAGTGGTAGATCTAGGCGTCCTGTAGCAGGTGGATAGGGACTAGGGAGAATGCAGTGTGTTGTACGGATTCCCCTAACCAACAAGTTTGAGGTGCTGTCTTTCACTGAAACTGAAACTAATCAGTGCGAGTCACTTCATCTGTATTGGGGAAACCTGCTTTGCCCAGTGTCAGGAGGACGCAAATGGAAAAGAGTAGAGGTCCATTAATCGTCGGCACTTCAAATGTATGGTGAACGATGGTACCCCTAAGGGAAATAGCAGCAAGAGACATGAAAGAGCACAGGTGCACTCAGTGTGTATGCCTGGAGGTCTCATACAACATGTTGACGAGGCTGTTGCAGCAGCCATTGAGGGAAAAGGGTGCCACCAACTGCAGATTGTGCGCATGTTGGAACAAATGATGTCTGTTGGTTGGGCTCTGAGGTCAATCTTTGGTCATTCCAGTGACTGGCAGAGAGTATTGAGAAGACCAGCCTTATGAATGGGGTTTCAACGAAGCACACACTTTGCTCCATAGTCCCGAGAACTGATTGTATCCCTTTGGTTCTTAGTCGAGTGGAAGGACTGAACCAGAGACTTTGCAGTTCTGTGACAAGTTAGACTGCGACTTCCTGAACTTGCGTCATAGCGATGAGAACTGTAGGGTCCAGCTAAACGGGTTCATGTGTACACTAAACGGCAGAGGTTGCTACACAGGTAGCTAACGGTGTCTGGGCCGCACACAGGGTTTTTTTTTAGATTAGGTGACTCTCCATCCAATCTAGATAACGATAACTTTAGGAAACCCAGAAGCATCAGAGTAAGATCGAAAGAAATGCCTCCCATAGGTGAGAGTATTAAAATCTTAATGGTAAACTGCCAAAGCATTCGCAACAAAGTTCCAGAGTTTCAAGTGCTCCTGAAAAATAGTGAAGCTCACGTAATATTTGGTACAGAAAGCTGGTTGAAACCTGAAACTGATAGCAGTGAGGTTTTTTGGGAAAAATTTAAAAGTACATCGAAAGGATAGGCAAGTGAGAAACAGTGGTGGTTTATTTGTCACAATAGACAAGAAACTCAAGTTCATTAAAGTAGAAATTGAAGCTGCATGTGAGACTGATCGGGTTGACGGAGGAGATAGAGAAGATCCAAAGAAGAGCGGCGCGTTTCGTCACAGGGTTATTTGGTAACCGTGATAGCGTTACGGAGATGTTTAACAAACTCAAGTGGCAGACTATGCAAGAGAGGTGCTCTGCATCGCGGTGTAGCTTGCTCGCCAGGTTTCGAGAGGGTGCGTTTCAGGATGAGGTATCGAATATATTGCTTCCCCCTACTTATACCTCCCAAGGAGATCACGAATGTAAAATCAGAGAGATTAGAGCGCGCACAGAGGCTTTCAGACAGTCGTTCTTCCCGCGAACCATACGCGACTGGAACAGGAAAGGGAGGTAATGACAGTGGCATGTGAAGTGCCCTCCGCCACACACCGTTGGGTGGCTTGCGGAGTATAAATGTAGATGTAGAAAGAAATCCACTACTGTACAGCTACACTACTGATGAGAAAGAGCTGCAGACAGCGTCTGCCATAAAATATCTAGGCATAATTA
Organism: Schistocerca serialis cubense; assembly: GCF_023864345.2. NCBI lineage: Eukaryota > Metazoa > Arthropoda > Insecta > Orthoptera > Acrididae > Schistocerca > Schistocerca serialis. Next base: position 214,538,831 of record NC_064646.1, on the reverse strand, counting down.
TCCAGAGCGACCTTATGTGGAAGGGCCACATAAAACAGATAATGGGAAAAGCATACACCAGACTCAGATTCATTGGAAGAATCTCAAGGAAATGTTACTCATCCACAAAGTGGCTTATAAGGCGCTTGTTCGCTCGATTCTTGAGTATTGTCCATCTATCTGGGATCCCTATCAGGTAGGACTGATAGAGGAGATAGAGAAGATACAACGAAGAGCAGCGCATTTCGTCACAGGATCGTTTAGCTGGCGAGAGAGAGTTATGGAGATGCTAAACAAACTCCACTGGAAGACATTACAAGAGAGACTTTGTGCATCATGGAGAGATTTACTATTGAAATTTCAGGACAGCACTTTTCAGGAGGAGTCAGACAACATATTATTTACCCCCACATACATCTTGCATATTGACCATGAGGAGAAAATTCAAGAAATTAGAGTCAATACAGTGGCTTACGACAATCATTCTTCCCAAGCACTATTTGCGAGTGGAACGGGGTTAGAGGGATCAATTAGTAATACCGAGAGGTACCCTCCGCCACACACCATTAGTTAGCTTGCAGAGTATGATATAGAAGTAAATACGAGAACCTCCGACATATTGAAGATAAGAAAGAATGAAGGTGCGGGATATTCTCGTATTTATCTAAAACATAATCTAATCTGCCATGACTTATTGCTTATGAAACTAGAATTTTATGGTATCTGGGGACTTGCCTTCAAATGGTTCAAGTCTTATCTCTCTGATAGACAACAGAAAGTACAAATATGTCATGAAGGCAAAAAGTATCTTCCAGATATATAAAAAAAAAAAAAAAAAAAAAACTAGCTATGGTGTGCCCCAGGGTTCCGTGTTAGGCCCTCTGTTGTTCATGGTGTACATAAATGATTTGCCAAACCATCTGACAGTTGTAGAAACGGTGATTGTTGCTGATAACACTAGCATTTTTATGAATGGATACACGGAGGATAATCTACAGCAGAGTCTCTCTAGGACAATAAATGAGACACGAAAATAGTCTAGCGATAATGCTTTGATCATAAATAAGGATAAAACGGTATTGACGAATTTCAGTACTATTAAAAGTAAAGCTATCAAAAGAGACTTAGGGAACCATGTTATTGCACAAGCTCCATATAGAAAATTCCTAGGTATATGGGTGGGTGAGCACTTGAGATGGGAAAAGCATCTAGAAGTTTGGTGTAAAAAATAAAGTAAATGCTGCTATGTGCTAATAATGTTTCAGGAACGTTGCAACACTGAACCATTTATGTGTCCTATTCTGCTTATATGAAAAGTTTGCTTAGATGTGGTGTGATCTTTTGGGGAAATACAGATATGGCAGAACAAGCTTTCAAACTTCAAAAAAGTAATATTAGAATAATGAAAGGGATTCCTGCAGAGTGTCATGCAGGGAAATATTTAAAGAATTTAAAATAATGACTCTTCCTAGCTTATACATCTATGACTGTGTATCCTTTCTGAAAACTCACCAGGAATTTTCAACATTAAATAATCAGGTTCATAACCATGAAACAAGGAACAGAGATGATTTTCACAGACACTCCCACAAAGGAGCACTCTACCAAAAAAGTGTAAACTACCAGCCCAAAATACTTTTTCGTGTATTGCTTTCTACAATAAAGAAAATTAAAGAATTTCATAAATTCAACGTAGATCTTAAACAATTTTCACTAACACATAGTTTTTATAATATTGAAGAATATCTGAATATGTAAAAGTAATATTATTTATATATACTGATATAAAATATTTGTATTTATTATCCAAGTTTTTGAAACAAATTAAATATTAGAATCTATATTGTAATTGACTACATCTATACAATGTATAGTGTTAACGGATGAATAAAGGGATTGAATTGAATTCATTCAAACAATCATTCTTTACGAGCTCGATACGTCAATGGAAGAGAAAAAAAACAATGGGACGTACCATCTGTCATGCATCTCATGGTGGTTTGCAGAATACAGAAAATAGATGCAGGTGTAGAAATGTGTCGCGGGATACGGTACTACAAATTAGATAGCTAGCTGCAGCAAAGTCAAATAATGATTCATTATCGGACGTGAAGATTAGATAAATGTGCAAAGGTAGCAATGTAGTCATCCGGAGTTCTAGATACAATTTTTTATTACTTCTTAACGTAAAAATATTGTATGCTTTGCAAACTTAACTTTCCAAGCCAAAGATCTCTATCATGGTATGTATTTGTAACTTTGCCCTGCGACGTAAGAATCATTTCATTTGTATACAAACATGTTTTATATGTGAATGATGTTGGATATTAAGCGTAAAAAATGTCAAAACGGAAATCTGCGGTGACTCTAAGTAATGTTGTTGGTGTCGTAAAAGAGGTTCACTACCCGGGAAAAGCGATAGTAACGTTTCGGTTTGATGGGCAAGAAGAACGCGCGCTTCTTTACGGCGAGAAATTGCTTGTAGATGGAAAAAGTGAATCTGATAGGCAAACACTGTACGAATTCGTTGCGCAAGGGTCTGTGCTGAAGTTCACATGTCATTCGTTCAGTAATAATGGTGAAGATCGTTGTAACTGGTTTATAACGTGTGCTTGGCGCCTGCATACTTACGACCTGGGTAGTCCTGCTGGTACGACCTCAGTGAATGTGATATTCGGATTGAACAGTACTTTGGGTACTGTTGTTGAAGTGACTGCGAGACATTGTGTACTTTCGTTCATCAATTATAAAGGTGAGTACATTGACTGACAGCTCCCGTGGTTCTTGGTTGATATTTTATACATTATGAATGAAAACACTGGCTACATTGGTGTAATATTGAACGATATTTATCATTTGTTACATGAACCGGTTTTCCGCTGTTAGTCCAACGAAAGTACTGTGTTCTTTCATTCATAACGAAGGTGAGCTATCGTATATGCATCTAATGTAATATATTGTAATGCTGTACCACAGTGGTGTTGGTTATGGACTGTTGGATTATATCGGTGTTTGTAAAGCCTAATCTGTCGTCCACTAAGCAGTATTAAAATGATATTGAAATATTGCTTTAGTGGTGGATAAGTTTCAAAATGAATATCGATGTTTTAAGGCTTAGTAGCATTTATAATATCCAACTTAATATAATAAATAATAGCTGTATCAAATGAACGAGCAACTCAGTTTTGTTTGTATACGTGTTACAAGTTCCGAAGCGTACAGACTACGATTTTCGTAATCGACCTGTCACGTAAGGGGAAATATAAACGCACTTAATGGTGGCATCCGGGCGTCAGCAAAAACTCACGAGATGGTACTGTTGCGAGACACCCGTGAACTGAATGTTCTCTGCGCCATATGCGGGAGGAAAGTTTATGGGCCTTTCTTTTTGCGAAGCTAACCTGGGTTGCCAGGTGTTCAGTTTCTTCCCAAACTTTTCCGTATTTCAGGCCCGCGTTCGATACCGACTTCCGTCAGGAATTATTTGTGGTCTGATGCTAAAAACAAATTGGTGTCGATGGGGTAGAACCATAATTATGCAGTCGTTGTAATTTAAAATTTGCTACATTCAGCGACTATTACCAAAAACTTAAAGGCAAAAGAAAAAGAAGAAAGAGATGATAATAACATTGCAGAAGCGTCCGATTCCACAGTCTGCTTTCTTTTTCACCCATGACGTCATCAGTATGGCGGATCCGGTTACTTCCAGCGTATACAGTGTGGCGACAATGACACATTGGATTCACACATCAACAAAAGCGGCCAAAAATAAAGACACATAACGTCTCACTCCAAAAATAAAGTGAAACTAACGGGACAGACATTAAAAGTTTAGGATTTAAGACGAGGCAAGCTAAATATACAACAATAAAAACACACCGCACCGTCCCAAAACAAATAATATGAAAAAATTAAATTACTGCATTCTGTAGAAATATCGGAACACGTGAGGCAATACTGACCCTACGACTTATCTTAGAAGCTAGATTAAGGCAAGGCAAACGTACGTTTCTAGCATTTGTAGACTTAGAGAAAGCTTTTGACAATGTTGACTCGAATACTCTCTTTCAAATTCTGAAGGTGGCAGGTGTGAAATACAGGGAGCGAAAGGCTATTTACAATTTGTACAGAAACCAAATGGCAGTTAAAAGAGTCTAGGGACATGAAAGGGAAGCAGTGGTTGGGAAAGGAGTGAGACAGGGTTGTAGTCTCTCCCCGACGTTATTCAATCTGTATATTGAGCAAGAAGTAAAGGAAACAAAAGAAAAATTCGGAGTAAGTATTAAAATCCATGGAGAAGAAATAAAAACTTTGAGGTTCGCTGATTACATTGTAATTCTGTCAGAGACAGCGAAGGATGTGGAAGACCAGTTGAACAGAATGGGTACTGTCTTGAAAGGAGGATATAAGATGAACATCAACAAAAGCAAAACAAGGATAATGGAATGTAGTCGAATTAAGTCGGGTGATGCTGAGGGAATTAGATTAGGAAATGAGACACTTAAAGTAGTAAAAGCGTTTTGCCATTTGGGGAGCAAAATAACAGATGATGGTCAAAGTAGAGAAGATATAAAATGTAGACTGGCAATGGGAAGGAAAGCGTTCCTGAAGAAGAGAAATTTGTTAACATCGAATATAGATTTAAGTGTCAGGAAGTCGTTTCTGAAAGTATTTGTATGGAGTGTAGCCATGTATGGAAGTGAAACATGCACGATAAATAGTTTGGACAAGAAGAGAATAGAAGCTTTCAAAATGTGGTGCTACAGTACAATGCTGAAATTTAGATGGGTAGATCACATAACTAATGAGGAGGTATTGAACAGGATTGGGGAGAAGAGAAGTTTGTGGCACAATTTGACAAGAAGAAGGGATCGGTTGGTAGGACATGTTCTGAGGCATCAAGGGGTCACCACTTTAGTACTGAAGGGCAGGGTGTAGGGTAAAAATCGTGGAGGGAGACCAAGAGATGAATACACTAAGCGGATTCAGAAGGATGTAGGTTGCAGTAGGTACTGGGAGATGAAGAAGCTTGCACAGGATAGAGTTGCATGGAGAGCAGCATCAAATCAGTCACAGGACTGAAGACCACCACAGCACCACACCAACAAAACCAAAGGGATCAGACATTTCCTTTGATCTCATCCGCAGCTATCACCTACAGCTTGAGAAATTGGAATTGGATATTTCCTTTGGCTGTAGCTCAGCCAAAGCCATCAATACCAAAAAACAACAACAATCAAAAACACAACTGTCCCATCATGAATGTATAACAGATCAAATATCACAATTACTGTAGAATAAAAATTCCTACAACACCCACAACTTGCAACTCACAAACCAACCCCAATTCACTCAATATTTCCCCTGAAGAAAGACCACCAACAAAGAAAAGCCACAAGGTAGACCAAACCAATCATTCCTTACTTTGTTAGTGATTTATTGTAGTGTCAGTAATTATTGTCTATGGATTTCTTATGATCTCTGGAATTGTTAGTTTAGTGTGTTGGTAATGCTTGGAAATTTAATTTTTGCTTTGCATATCTGATGGATATGAAGAGAAAATTGACTAATAGGTTGTTGCATGCCCAGAGGGTGATGGTGTGATCACAACAATAAGTTCCTTCAGTGTTTTTATGTTTCTTTTATTGTAAGAAGTATGGTATGTGTGTTTAATTTATGTGCATGATTGATTGCATTTTAATTGTGTACTGAAATTGGTATTACATTTTTTTTAATGAATTTGTGGGTTGTTTTATTAGTTGCAGTTAATAATGATTCAGTTAAGATTGGTGGATCATGCTGTTTGTTCTGTCTATTTTGTCCGGGTTAAGTTTTCGATAATAGTTACATTAGTGGGGTTTGGTTTCATAGAATTTGTTCTGGCTGGTTTGCTTAAGTGAGATCTTCGATAATACTGCAATGAGTTGTGGCTTTATCATATTGTGGTGTTTGTTCTAGTTAAGTGATGTTGTCAGCTCAAGTTCTTGGATGAGTTGTGGTTTTGTGGTATTGTGGACTCCTTATGCACTATGTAGGTCAACCAAAGTTTTCAATAACAGCATTTGGAGTGAGTTGAGGTTTTGTGGTATCGTGGACTTCATTTTAACTATATAGATCAAGTGAAGTTTCTGGATCAATCTGTGTGTACAACACCACTAGTCAACTTTGACTAATGACGTTGTCTGCACCACAAGACACAATGCACACTTTTTTAAAATGACGAGCAATACTTGTAAACATTTCCATGCTGCACAAATATAATCATAAAGTATGCAAATTCTTAATAATAAATAATGAAAGTAATGGAACAACCACAGGGTTTGGGCAGGACGACGCTGCCATCTAATATAACAACTGCAGAATCATTTTACTACCAAAATAACAAAATGCAACAATAGAAACATGATAAACCAATAATTAAATAGAAAAACACTAAAAGAGGAAAAAACCAATAAATCATATAGAAAACATCAGTTCAACTATATAGCTGATGTTCAAAGACCAATACTAATAAAGAAATTCTGAAAGAAATCACACTACACACACAGTGCAAAACCACAAAAATAACAAAACTTGATATCGAGAAAATGAGTTGAGCTATATAGTTCAATTTGAATCCCCGATACCAATAAACGAAACCTAAAAGAAATTTCACAAAACAAATATCGATAACCATGAAAATTAACAGGGTGTGGAATCAGCAACATGAGTTGAACTATGGGGTATAACTTAAAACAGGAATCCCTATGAATAGAATGCCATATTGTCCCACTGACACTGTCACATATACTGGTCTCTGGTCCAAGGTACAGCAACTTTAGTCGATCTCATATCTTCTTTACAGTGCCTGGCAGTTAAACCAAAGAACAAGAGGAATGTAATCGTACTCTAGATTTCACCCCCATCATAACATGAAGAGACTTACTTGTGCAATTTTTTGTCACTCACAGAAGTAACGAAAAATAAATCTCTACCAATAAACAAAACACCACACGAATCATTCCAGTCCTGAAATTGAAATATTTCCCATAAGTGTCAGCATCAAATTAACTCGCTAACAAGCTGCCACAAACTCTTCCAGTGTTATCACAAATGGCCCTCAAGGAGTCCAATATTACTAAAAACACTCACAAATTTACAGGCATAAACATCCCACTCTAAAGTGAACCTCTGCATACTCCAACATGCTCTCTGCAAACGCAATACATTTCAAATATGTTGTCCACCATGACGTCACTCAACACTGTACAGTTGTGGCACAGGTCAGAGAAGACGAGCAATATCGAGCACTTAAGTTGACCCAAATTTCTGGTATCACTTTCTTGTAGATTTATTTACATGTTGGTTTAGAAGAGTTTTGTTTATGTATTTAGATTGTTTGATGTTAGTGACACACATTTTGTGGATTTTGTGTAATGTTGGCATACTGGAATTTTGCAAAACTTTTTGTGTGGGTATACATTTTGTATTAGGAATGGTAGTGTGGCTTCAGCTGCCAGGGACTGTGGTCATGTGTGTGAAAGTTGCGACCTTTTTTTTTTTCTTTACAAAGGCCTTGTTGGCCAAAACCTCATTTTGTGAAAGTCTTTTTGTTGTGCCTATCTGCGACCCAGCATCTCTGCTGTATGGTGACTAGCAACTATCATTTTCATAATATTGTTATATTAGGAATATTGTTTATTTTATATGCCCCCTTCCCAAAAGTTCCTAATTTCCATGGCTGTCCCATTAGTGTCATGTTGTTATTCGAATTATTTTGATTATGTTTTGTATAATGGGATTATTTTTGTTTGTTCTCATCTGGGATGTTTGTCTTGATGGCTGCCATATTGCCTAAGGGTGAAATGATGATATGGATCAGAGCTGACAGCCATATCTGCATGTTTTGTTATTTCCAAAAATCTCTATTTTTCTACTTTGGTATGATAGTTTCAAGTTTTTAATATGTTTCAAATTGTTAAAAACAAAACAGCCCTGTTACCTTTTGTTTTTTGCTTTGCTAAAGTTTTCAAGTAGTTATTGATGTCATCTATTTATCATTTCTTGAGATTCATATCTCTGCCATGTTAAGAAGGCCATCTGTCTGTTGCTACAGCATCATGTTATTTATTAATCCAAGTCAACAAATGTAATACACACTCAAAAAGTAAGAGAGACTTCTCTTTTTTTCCAGGCGAAGAGGAAAATGTCCTTGCATTGGCAAGCAGAATTTTTGTGGGAGGTCATCGAGTGAGCTCCAAGCAAAGCCTGCAGTCTGTTCTGCATGTGGATGATGCAGTCACATTTGATGCAACTCCCTGTGAACCAGAAGAAATTCCAAGCAATTGCAAGTGGTTTGCAACAGTGATGTGGCGTGGGCGTAGGCCTTTGCAGGACTATGACAGTGCTTTGGAAATACCTCAGCACTTGAATCTAAGT